>NW_027643365.1:135000-136555 GCF_032717465.1 Coenobita brevimanus | reverse complement strand
ACCAGTGTGCTATACAGCCAGTGTGCTATACAGCCAGTGTGCTATACAGCCAGTGTGCTATACAGCCTCAGTGTGCTACAGCCAGTGTGCTATACAGCCAGTGTGCTATATACAGCCTCAGTGCTATATAGCCAGTGTGTTATACAGCCAGTGTGCTATACAGCCAGTGTGCTATACAGCCTCAGTGCTATACAGCCAGTGTGCTATACAGCCAGTGTGCTATACAGCCAGTGTGCTATACAGCCAGTGTGCTATACAGCCAGTGTGCTATACAGCCAGTGTGCTATACAGCCAGTGTGCTATACAGCCAGTGAGCTATACAGACAGTGTGCTATACAGCCAGTGTGCTATACAGCCAGTGTGCTATACAGCCAGTGTGCTATACAGCCACAGTGCAATACAGCCAGTGTGCTATACAGCCAGTGTGCTATACAGCCAGTGTGCTATACAGCCAGTGTGCTATAAAGCCAGTGTGCTATACAGCCAGTGTGCTATACAGCCAGTGTGCTATACAGCCAGTGTGCTATACAGCCAGTGTGCTATACAGCCAGTGTGCTATACAGCCTCAGTGCTATACAGCCAGTGTGCTATACAGCCAGTGTGCTATACAGCCAGTGTGCTATACAGCCAGTGTGCTATACAGCCAGTGTGCTATACAGCCAGTGTGCTATACAGCCAGTGTGCTAGACAGCCAGTGCTATACAGCCAGTCTGCTATACCTCCAGTCTGCTATACAGCCAGTGTGCTATACAGCCAGTGTGCTATACAGCCAGTGTGCTATACAGCCAGTGTGCTATACAGCCTCAGTGCTATACAGCCAGTGTGCTATACAGCCTCAGTGCTATACAGCCAGTGTGCTATACAGCCAGTGTGCTATACAGCCAGTGTGCTATACAGCCAGTAAAAAAGAGTACAGCCAGTGTGCTATACAGCCTCAGTGCTATACAGCCAGTGTGCTATACAGCCAGTGTGCTATACAGCCACAGTGCTATACAGCCAGTGAGCTATACAGCCAGTGTGCTATACAGCCTCAGTGCTATACAGCCAGTGTGCTATACAGCCAGTGTGCTATACAGCCAGTGTGCTATACAGCCTCAGTGCTATACAGCCTCAGTGCTATACAGCCTCAGTGCTATACAGCCAGTGTGCTATACATCCAGTGTGCTATACAGCCAGTGTGCTATACAGCCAGTGTGCTATACAGCCAGTGTGCTATACAGCCAGTGTGCTATACAGCCAGTGTGCTATACAGCCAGTGTGCTATACAGCCAGTGTGCTATACAGCCTCTGTGTGCTATACAGCCAGTGTGCTATACAGCCAGTGTGCTATACAGCCCGTGTGCTATACAGCCAGTGTGCTATACAGCCAGTGTGCTGTACAGCCAGTGTGCTATAAAGCCTCTGTGCTATACAGCCAGTGTGCTGTAAAGCCAGTGTGCTATACCCCCAGTGTGCTATACAGCCAGTGTGCTATACAGCCAGTGTGCTATACAGCCAGTGTGCTATACAGCCAGTGTGCTATACAGCCCAATTGCTACCCAGCCAGCGTGCTATA
>NW_027643365.1:112500-130000 GCF_032717465.1 Coenobita brevimanus | reverse complement strand
GAGAGAAGAAAGTCAAAGAATGTAATAAAGGATGGCCAAGTTACACACGTTATCTGCCTCTATGTGTTTACAGTGTTCTATCTCACAAGCTCCTCCCCCAGGATGTGCGCCTTGCTGTCTCCCTCCACCCACAACACAACAATGCCATCATCCACTCCCGGCGCTCCCCTTCACGCCTTCAGTTACAACATGACATTGTGAGTGTGTGTAGACGTCGTTTATTTAGCTCCGCGTGCGCCCCTCTGTCTACCTCTATCCAAATTTCCATATCTCTCTCTCTCTCTCTCTCTCTCCTCCAAATTCTCTGCTGTTCTTCCCCCTTTCAGTTTTTCTTTCTCTCGTCTTTCTTCCTACGCATATACATTTTTATTCTTTCTTCCTCCCACTTCGATCTTTCTCCTCTGGTCCTTTTTCCGTGTCCTCTTCCTTCTCTCTCTCTCTCTCTCTCTCTCTCTCTCTACCCAGTAATAACACTGACACAAGTAGATAATAAGCCTACACGAATCACTCCTACCTCTGCTACTCTTCTTGATATAATTTTTTTTTTTTTTTTTTATGCGAGGAAGAAGGAACCAAAGAGAGCCATGAGCCCGCAGTAACAGTTCCCTCCAAGAGAAAAACAAAATACAATAGAGAGCCAAATTCAAGAGATCCGATCATTTTGAGATGCCTGGACACACTGCGTTTGAAAGACTGGAGATCATAGGCAGGAGGAAATACAGACAGAGAGAGAGACAGTTCCAGAGCTGACCTGTTGCATGAATGAAAGACTGGGAGTAACGGTTAGCTCTTGCATTAGAAAGTTGGACACAAAAGGGATGAGAGAGCGTTGTCGCCAGACGGGTGCTACGCGCCCGTCGTAGAGGTGGAGGAATGTCTCCCTCCACCCAGCAGACAGTTCAGAGGAGCAGTGACCTATTGTAGTAGCGATAGAAAAGAGATAAAGATGCAACAGTGCGGCGAAGAGACAGAGGTTGAAGGGAGTCAGTAAGAGGAGGAGAGTTAATGAGACGAAAAGCCTTTGACTAATAGTTTATCTATCTATTGCCAGACGCCTTTATCCCGTAAGGGGTGGCCACACAACAAATCGCCTCCAAGTTGCTACCTGTCCCCTGCCATTTAACTATACCGCGCTGCTCCCAGCTCACACCCCTCTCTCTCATATACCTCTCCACTCCATCCCTCCATCTCATCCTTCGCCTCCCCTTCCCTCTTTCCCCTCCACCTCAATCACATACACTCTCCTCGTCAGTCTCTCCCTCTCCATCCTCTCCACATGGCCAAACCTTCCCTGACCTGCAAACTATAGCAATGATGTACTGTGTTGCCACCTACTAAATAAAACCAATACTACTATTCTGGCCACTGACAATGTACATGAACAGGTTGATATGTTACCCTCAGTGTACACCACAAGTTTGTACAAATGTGCCCCGCTTGTTACTAGAGAAATACCACGTCCTGCTGCCCCTTGTATTACCCATGACATGTCCTGCCCCTTGCATTACCCATGACATTCGGAAAATAATACAAACACGGCATCACACACGCAGTCAATTAACACTAAACAGGCTCAACATGTCATTACAGGAACATTACAAGGATTTAAAGAAAAGAGCCAAATCACTTATTAATCAATCTATTAACCAATATTATCACAAAGGACTCAAACTCAAGAGGTAATACTTGTGCAACATGGACAATACTCCAAGACATAATACACAACAAAAACAACTACAACAACAGCTTTTTGATGATCCACAAAGTACAGCTGAAGAATTTATTTTTTCGTAAACGTAGGTAAAAGAACTTTTGAAACTACACAGTTCTTGAAAGCAAGTACCAACATAAAACCTGCATCAGCCAGAAAAATGACTGGAAAAAACAAAGGCAGCAGGAATACAATTCCCACCAGACACTGTTGATGTTAACACTGTAATATTAACAATTAAACATTTACACAATACTAAATCTTATGGCCTAAACAATATTTCACTTCGTTTTATTAAGGCTTCCCTCTTCCTACTGGCATTGTATTTAACCCACATAAATTCTTTGGTTGTTACGGGCGTCTTCCCTACTGCTTGCAAGAATGCTATAGTCACGCCTTTATATAAAAATGGACACACTCAGGTCGTGGGCAATTACCCACCAATTTTACTGCTACCTGTTTTTTTTTCCTAAAATTATTGAAAAATCGTCTCAACTCAACTAATAAATATTTCTTGAATCAAACCAACTTCTCTCACAAAACTCCAGCATAGTTTCCGTGCTAAGCGTCCACTATTACAGCACTCACAGTTATCACTGATAATATCACCATAACATGGATAATACACACATATCACTTTTAACCCTCTGTGATCTATCAAAAGCTTTCGATAGTGTCAGCCATTCCATTCTTCCTGTCAAACTCAGTAAAGGCAGTGTTGATCACTTCTACTTTGACAGCTGCCTTAATAATAGAACACAATCTGCATCCGAAACACCAAATTCTCATTCAGTAAAGGCAGTGTTGATAACTTCTGGTTTGACAGCTGCCTTAATAATAGAACACAGTCTGTTCACATCCAAAACACCAAATCCTCCAAATCATTGTCATTTATGGGGTACCCCAAGGCTCAATTCTTGGCCCTATGCCATTCAGTATATATGTCAACGATCTCTCAGCAAATCTTAACGAGTGTGTGTTAGTGCAATATGCTGATGACACTCAGTTTCTTCACAGTGGCAAACTAGATTCTCTCCAGGATATACTGCACAAATCAGAGGAAACCTTGAATATGGCCAGGGAATATTTTCTTAACGGTCTTCATCTAAATACCACTAAAACGCAATGTATGTTCTAGGGTGCAGGCCAATGATCTCACTAATACCACCTAACACTACTGTACGATTTGGAGACACAGCAGTTCAAGCCAGCACTATGTAAAAAAATTAGGTATATATGGACTGCTCCATGACCTTTGATAAGCATGTAAATGAACTTAGCAAAAGAATACTGGTCATATTAATATATATTAACAGGATAAAAGATGGCTTTGACAAAGACACTCGACACATCATAGTGCACTCACCGGCATGCAGTATGTGGCACTGCAGGCACTGGCACTAAGCATACTACGGTTATGTAATATGTGGCACTGCAGGCACTGGCACTAAGTATACTACGGCAGTGTAATATGTGGCACTGCAGGCACTGGCACTAAGTATACTACGGCAGTGTAATATGTGGCACTGCAGGCACTGGCACTAAGTATACTACGGCAGTGTAATATGTGGCACTGCAGGAAATCTTAACTTTCACGTGTACAGAAACTACACAATTTTGCTGCTAAAGTTGTCGATGGAAAAGCCAGGAAGTGTGACCATGTAACGTACCATGTGCTGTACCATGTACTGTACCATGTACTGTACCATGTACTGTACCATGTCACTGCAATGTTAACACAACTGTAATGGCTAAACACACCAAACAAGATAAAGTTTAACACAGCTGGCACAGTCGTCAAATATCCAGCTAATCTCTAGCCTGACTGTCTCCTGTCTTTTCCATCTCTGTCACAGTCTTCCAATATCCAGCTAATCTCTACCCTGACTGTCTCCTGTCTTTTCCATCTCTGTCACAGTCTTCCAATATCCAGCTAATCTCTACCCTGACTGTCGCCTGTCTTTTCCATCGCTGTCACAGTCTTCTCCAATATCCAGCTAATCTCTACCCTGACTGTCTTCTGTCTTTTCCATCGCTGTCACTGTCACCTGTCTCTTCCATCGCTGTCACTGTCTCCTGTCCCTTCCATAGCTGTCACTGTCTCCTTTCTTTTCCATCGCTGTCACAGTCTTCCAATAGCCAGCTAATCTCTACCCTGACTGTCTCCTGTCTTTGCCATCGGTACACAACATGACACAAAGTATTACTAGACACAACAATAATCTGTTCGTTGCTAAGGTTAATAGCGACTCAGGTGCAAGATCTCTTAGCAGTAACAGCAACCACCTGCCAGGAAATGTCAAGGAATCACATAGTTTAAACATTTTCAAAAATAGACCTAACAGTCACTTACTAAACACCCTTCAATAATCTTAGTGTATAACGCTATACAATAATAAACTAGTAAAATATGAGGCTAAAATGGCATATCATATTTCACAAACATAACACTTTAAAACTTCAAATGTAATGACATTTGATATATTGAGAATTGTACAGCATAATTACAGGTACCGTATACACTTTTGCATTATACTCCCTAACGTATCTACAGCAGTGCTGGGAACGCTTCTAATGAAAAGTAGCGGTGCTCCCATTCCCGTTACATTGCCGAAAAAGCTAGTGGCGTTACTGGTTTCGCTACTTGATACGAAATGTAACGGCGCTCCTGCTCTCGCTACTTTGGATAAGAAATAGGTACACGAAGGAATAGTTAACAAAAATCTGTGATATAGCAATACACTAGATACTGTTTTGATAATATTAGTCAGTCTGAGTGGTTATGTTGTGTACCAGTAATGTCAGTATATACTTATAGTGAAAATAAAACACCATATACATGTCGGTGTCACTTTAATGAAACTTAGAGCCGAAGGTACAGGAAAAAGCTGATTACTCACACCGTAACAAATGTTCTTTTACACTGTTACCTAGTATACCTACTGAAAGTAACATACGTAAACAACAGGTAAAAAAATGTGGCCTAGCATTGATACATATTATATAGATTTATTATATTTTCAATGATTACCTATTTAAGATATGTACGAAAACGAAAGTAAAAATGAACTGGGGCTTTCGTTAAAGGCTATTTATACAATAGCAATGTTTTTTTTTTTATCATTACTTTAAACTGAAAGTAACATACTGTTACGAAATAATAACGTAGTGAGTAAGAATTAGTCTGAAAGAGAGAGTGAGGGAGAGAGAGCAGGAGTTTGTGATATGATAGAGGCTTGTGTGTGTGTGTGTGTGTGTGTGTGTGTGTACTAGCATTGCCTACATCTAGCTGATATCTTAAATGACAGAATTGACGAAAGTATTATTTTTCGTCATTAATAAATACATCCAAACCGTCGGCATATCTGTATCTACGCACCGACTCCGACCCGTATTCGTCGCGTGAGTAGCGAGCAGCGCGGTAACGCGTGAGTATAGGCCAAAAAGTATGCGCTCTCAGTTCCGCTACTGGCTAAAAAAAGTAATGGCTTTACCACCATCGCTATTAAAACAGTAGCGGCGCTTTTCCCAGCTTTGATCTACAGTGTATAATCTCTACGTGTACACTTTGTACTATTATTGTGTATATAACCTTATATTGTTGTATGAATAACCACTGTTTGTGGAAATAAACATTATTATTATTATTATTATTATTATTATTATTATTATTATTATTACTACTACTACTACTACTACTACTATTACTAGAACTACAACTATTATTATTATTATTATTATTGTACTCCCCTCCCTCCATCCTCCTCCCTGCCTCCTGCCTGGCCTCACAGCTGCCAGCCAATCAGAGGGCGGCTGGAAGTTAAGGGCAGAGGAAGGCGGACGCTGATTGGGCTGAGCTTTCAGTGTAAACACAGCCGCGGCAGCCATATTGCTCCGCCTACTGCCTCTTTACTATTGTCCTTTTCTCACTCTTTATCAGCCTTTTTCTTATCTACCCGCTTGTGTCTGTTTATCTATTTGGATCTATCGTGAGTGTCTATTGGTGAGTTGAGGAGTCTGGGGAAGGGATAGATGGAATAAGGTTTGAAAATAAGTGTGGGTTATTTGCAGCCCTGGGTATGGCAACACCGTGGTGAAGCCCCGCATTGCTGAGAGAGAGAGAGAGAGAGAGAGAGAGAGAGAGAGAGAGAGAGAGAGAGAGAGAATTAAGGGGGTCAGGTCTGAGAGGGGGAGAGAGAGAGAGAGAGAGAGAGAGAGAGAGAGAGAGAGAATTAAGGGGGTCAAATACACACAAGGGGAGAGAGAGAGCGAGAGAGAGAGAGAGAGAGAGAGAGAGAATTAAGGGGGTCAGGTATGACAAGGGGAGAGACAGACAGAGAGAGAGAGAGAGAGAGAGAGAGAGAGAATTAATGGGGTCAGGTATTATAAGGGGAGAGAGAGAGAGAGAGAGAGAGAGAGAGAGAGAGAGAGAGAATTAAGGGGGTCAGGTATGATAAGGGGAGAGAGAGAGAGAGAGAGAGAGAGAGAGAGAGAGAGAGAGAGAGAGAGAGAATTAAGGGGGTCAGGTATGATAAGGAGAGAGAGAGAGAGAGAGAGAGAGAGAGAGAGAGAGAGAGAGAGAGAGAGAGAAGACAAAACAAAGATTTTCCATAGTGTTCACTGCACTTCTTCGTGACTAGCATCATATAGTGTTGATTTGGTGTAGTTCTTTCACCTTAACTTGGCTCAAAAAGACAAGACTAAGGCCTTCCATAGTGTTCACTGCACTTCTTCGTGACTAGCATCATTTAGTGTTGATGTGCTACAGGCCTTTCACCTTAACTTGGCCCAGAATTTCGTCTTTTTGCAGCTTATTTCACGTAGCTCACAGGCAAAGGACAATACGCTACTAAGCCTCTCTGTCCTTTCCATAGCACTTCTTCGTGACTAGCATCGTTCGGTGTTAATCTCTTCTTACAACTTAGCATTCAAGAGGAAGAAAGAGGAGAAGAAGATGAGGAATGAGAAGAGCAAGAAGACGGAGAAGATGAGGAATGAGAAGAGCAAGAAGACGGAGAAGAGGAGGAATGAGAAGAGCAAGAAGACGGAGAAGAGGAGGAATGAGAGGAGCAAGAAGACGGAGAAGAGGAGGAATGAGAAGAGCAAGAAGACGGAGAAGAGGAGGAGGAAGAAGAGAAAAAGAGGCAGAAGAAGAAGACAGGGAAGAAGAGAAGGAAGAGGAAGAAAAGATGGTGACGATGATGATGATGATGATGGTGATGATGATGATGATGGTGATGATGGTGATGGTGATGATGATGATGATGATGATGATGATGGTGACGATGATGATGATGATGATGGTGACGATGATGATGATGATGATGATGATGGTGACGATGATGATGATGATGATGGTGATGATGATGGTGATGATGATGATGATGATGGTGATGATGATGATGATGATGATGATGGTGACGATGATGATGATGATGATGGTGATGATGATGATGATGATGATGATGGTGACGATGATGATGATGATGATGATGATGGTGATGATGATGATGATGGTGATGATGATGATGATGATGATGGTGATGATGATGATGATGATGATGGTGATGATGATGGTGATGATGGTGGTGATGATGATGATGATGGTGATGATGATGATGATAATGATGGTGATGATGATGATGATGGTGATGATGATGATGATGATGATGATGATGGTGATGATGATGATGATGATGATGGTGATGATGATGATGATGATAATGATGATGATGATGATGATGATGATGGTGATGATGATGATGATGTTGATGATGACGATAAGATGATGATGGTGGTATGAAGGACGATGATGGTGATGATGATGATGATAATGATGATGATGATGATGATGATGATGATGATGATGATGATGATGATGATGATGATGATGGTGATGATGATGATGATGATGATGATAATGATGATGATAATGATGATGATGATGGTGATGATGATGATGATGATGATGATAATGATGATGGTGATGGTGATGATGATGATGGTGATGATGATGATGATGATAATGATGATGATGATGATGGTGATGATGGTGATGATGATAATGATGATGATGATGATAATGATGATGGTGATGGTGATGATGATGATGGTGATGATGATGATGATGATAGGAATGATGATGATGATGATGATAATGACATGATGATGATGATAACGGTGATGATGATGATGATGATGTTGATTGTGTTGATGATGATGATGATAATGATGATGATGATGATAATGATGATGATGATGATGGTGATGATGGATTACATTAATATATACTTACTGGATGATGTTGTTGTTACTGTTACTACAACTGCTACTACTACAACTACAACTACTAATTACAACTAGCCATATTGTTTTATTTTTTTATCGAGGCAAAAGATGCAATTCTAATAGGTTGGTGATGACTGAATGTAACATGTCCGACAAATAACATGGTATTTCTGAGACTTTGAATTAATCAATCTGGTAATTCTTTTTTTTTGAAATATATAATGATAGTTCCCTTTTTGGATGTGTTGGTTGTCTCATTCAGCCAAACATCACCAACCCGGCCGAGTGCATCTCCTGATTAAAAAAAAAATCTACCACTGTCATTACTGCTAACTAATAATTTAGAATATTATATTACCAGCAAATTAGCCTTCATTCATTTTTTTTTTTTACCGTTCTATATTTGAGCCAGCCCATCACAAACTACCATTCTCCATTGGAGTTGTAATGCAAGGTTATCACTAACCATAATACACCCGGTTGGCCCCAAAAACATAGCTATTTTCACGCCCCAATACCATATGTTAACACTTTATCATCATTCATTCATTCATTCATCATCTGGTCCTGTGTTGCCCCATGAGTAGCATACGAGCTTGGAGATTAGCAAATTGGTCCTCATGATTTATGATGAGAATGATCATCTCAATCATCCTTGAGTGGCATTATGTGAGCAGTGGTCCCTAACCATCTCTTGGATATAAACCTGCACCGACTCAATCCGGATTGCAGCAAATCTTAATTCGTCAATTAAATATCAGGCGCCATAATTTGGCGCTTATATGGTTACCACCCAGCGTAGTAAAAGGTTTCCTGGTGTACTCAGGAAATTATCTGGCTTGTCACTCAATGTATAGTCATCTGTAGACAGAAGGAAGAGGAAAGAATGAAGGGAAAAGATAGGATGAGGAACGATAGAAAGAAAGAGGGAAAGAGAGGGAAAAGGCAGGGCATCTGAGAAATCAAGCACTACATCGAGTGAGTGGATGGGGAGTGCCTCACCAACCACAAAAGTATTTTATTACTAATATATTTTTTATTATTACAGTGTCAACAAAATCCTTAATCTATTTGAGCTAAAGGTCAATGTGACTCAGTCACAGTAGCTTATGCACTGATACCTGCCATCTGAGGGATTTGCTCTTGTGCCCCTGAGGCATAGCAGTGCACACCTCGGGCAAGGGATTTGCTCAGTTGACAATTATCCAGGGGCCAATGATCGGAACTCTGACGCCGGGACGCTTCTTAGAAAGAATCTCTGCCAGTCTCGAGAGATGGACATGGCTCGCTCCTGGACCTGTCCCACCTGATGCTGTGAACACTAGCTGCAGTGAAAGTCCAACGTGGGTGGGGGTGTTAGATCCTATCTTGATAGTCTGTTTTTTTTTTTTTTCTTGTTAATTCCTTTTGTGTAGTAGCCTCGAGACACAGTTCACGATGACATGCTGGCTTTAGGATCAATTATTGTGTCTGCAAACCTGCAGCACTGACATCTATTCCTGGCATCATCTGGATGTGTTTGCTGTTCTGTGGGTGTGAGTGCTGCCTGTCAGGGGCAGCACAGTCGGTTTGTGAGGTAGCATTTTTGTGACGTTGCGTACACAAGCCTGCCCCTGCACAACTACGTATCTGGGCATGCAGGCTGTGCATGCCACGTCATCCAAAATGCTGCAGGAAATATGCCATGATGTCACCACAGAGCCAGCTGTGCTGCCCCTAGACGGCGAGCACTTCACCCACAGAACAGCAAACACATCAAATGATGCCAGAGTGGATGTCAGTGCTGCAGGTTTGCGGACACGTGGGCAGAGGGCTTTCTTCAACATTTGGATAATTGATCCTATGGCAGCATGTCATCGTGAACTGTGTCTCGAGGCTGCACACAAAAGGAATTAACAAGAAAAAAAAAACACAGACTATCAAGAAAGGATCTAACTTTTGCACCACGTTGGATTCACTGCCTTTGTGTTCACAACATCAGGTGGGACGGGTCCAGAGGCGAGCATATTCTCTCGAGACTGGCAGAGATTCTTTCTAAGAAGCGTCAACGTCAGAGTTCCGTTATGGCCTGGATGAGGTGTCAACTGTCCTACTCCCTTGTGAGGTGTGCACTGCTATGCCTCAGGGGCACAAGACCATCAGCCCTCAGGCCTGTCTCTCTGGCAGGTATGGATTATGAAGCTACTGTGACTGAGTCACATTGACCAGCAACTCCAATAGATTAAAGTTTTTGTTGACACTGTAATAATAAAAAATATAGTAGTAATAAAGTCTTTTGTGGTTGGTGAGGGCACTCCCCATCCACTCACTCGATGTAGTGCTGTTCTCGGATGCCTGCCCTTTCCTCTCTTCCTTCTTTCTTTCTATCGTTCCTCATCTGTCTTTTTTTCCCTTCATTCTTTCCTCTTCCTTCTGTCTACGGGTGACTATACATTGAGTGACAAGCCAGATGGTTTCCTGTACACCAGGAAACCTTTTACTACGCTGGGTGGTAACCATATAACCAAATTATGGCGCCTGATGGTTTAGTGGACAATTAAGACGCTGCAATCGGATTGAGCCGGTGCAGGTTTATATCCAAGGGATGGTTAGGGTTTACTACTCACGTAATGCCACTCAAGGATGAGTGAGGCTGGTCATTCTCATCATAAATGTGAGGACCAATTTGCCTAGCTCCAGGCTCCTATGCTCCTCATGGGGCAACACAGGATTAGATGATGAATGAATGAATGAATGATGATAAAGTGTTGGCATATGGTTGGTAAGGACAGTGGCTGGTGTGTTTGGGGCCAACAGATTGTATTATGGTTAGTGATAACCTTCACATTACAACTCCAATGGTGAACTGTATTATGAGGCTGGCTGCTGAGCTGCACGGTATAATTCCCAAATGGATGGAGCTGATTTGCTGGCTGTATTATTTCTAAAAGTGGTAGTTGTAGTAGTAACAGTGGTAGATTTTTTTTTTTTTTTTTAATCAGAAGATGCACTCAGCAGGTTGGTGATGTTTGGCTGAATGCAACACATCCAAAGAACATCATTGTATTTCAAATAATTACCAGTTATTCTCAGAAATACCATGTTATTTGGACATGTTGCATTCAGCCATCACCAACCTATCAAGTGCATCTTTGCCTCGATAAAAAAAAAAATAAAACAGTATAGTAGTTGTAGTAGTAGTTGCAGTTGTAGTAGTAGCAGTTGTAGTAGCAGTAGCAACAGCATCATCAGTAGTATATAGTAGTAGCAGTCCATCATCACCATCATCATCATCATCATTATCATCATCATCATCATCACCATCATCATCATCATCACCATCATCATCATCATCATCATCATCATTATCATCATCATCATCATCACCATCATCATCATCATCATTATCATCATCATCATCATCATCATCATCATCACCATCATCATCATCATTATCATCATCATCATCATCATCATCATCATCATCATCATCATCATCACCATCATCATCATCATCATCATCATCATCATCATCACCATCATCATCATCATCATCATCATCATCATCATCATCATCATCACCATCATCATCATCATCATCACCATCATCATCATCATCATCATCATCATCATCATCATCATCATCATCACCATCATCATCATCATCACCATCATCATCATCACCATCATCATCATCATCATCATCATCATCATCATCATCATCATCACCATCATCACCATCATCATCATCATCATCATCATCATCATCATCATCATCATCATCATCATCATCATCATCATCATCATCATCATCACCATCATCATCATCATCATCACCATCATCATCATCATCATCATCATCATCACCATCATCATCATCATCATCATCATCATCACCATCATCATCATCATCATCATCACCATCATCATCATCATCATCATCATCATCATCATCATCATCATCACCATCATCATCATCATCATCATCATCACCATCATCATCATCATCATCATCATCATCATCATCATCATCATCATCATCATCATCATCATCATCATCATCATCATCATCATCATCATCATCATCATCATCATCATCATCATCATCACCATCATCATCATCATCATCATCATCATCATCATCATCATCATCATCATCATCATCACCATCATCATCATCATCATCATCATCATCATCATCATCATCATCATCATCATCATCATCATCATCATCATCATCATCATCATCATCATCATCATCATCATCATCATCATCATCATCATCATCATCATCATCATCATCATCTTCTTTTCTTCCTCTTCCTTCTCTTCTTCCCTGTCTTCTTCTTCTGCCTCTTTTTCTCTTCTTCCTCCTCCTCTTCTCCGTCTTCTTGCTCTTCTCATTCCTCCTCTTCTCCGTCTTCTTGCTCCTCTCATTCCTCCTCTTCTCCGTCTTCTTGCTCTTCTCATTCCTCCTCTTCTCCGTCTTCTTGCTCTTCTCATTCCTCATCTTCTCCGTCTTCTTGCTCTTCTCATTCCTCATCTTCTTCTCCTCTTTCTTCCTCTTGAATGCTAAGTTGTAAGAAGAGATTAACACCGAACGATGCTAGTCACGAAGAAGTGCTATGGAAAGGACAGAGAGGCTTAGTAGCGTATTGTCCTTTGCCTGTGAGCTACGTGAAATAAACTGCAAAAGGACGGAAATCTGAGCCAAGTTAAGGTGAAAGGCCTGTAGCACATCAACACTAAATGATGCTAGTCACGAAGAAGTGCAGTGAACACTATGGAAGGCCTTAGTCTTGTCTTTTTGAGCCAAGTTAAGGTGAAAGAACTACACCAAATCAACACTATATGATAGCTAGTCACGAAGATAGTGCAGTGAACACTATGGAAAATCTTTGTTTTGTCTTCTCTCTCTCTCTCTCTCTCTCTCTCTCTCTCTCTCTCTCTCTCTCTGACTTATCATACCTGACCCCCTATATGTCTCTCTCTCTCTCTCTCTCTCTCTCTCTCTCTCTCTCTCTCTCTCTCTCTCCCCTTATCATACCTGACCCCCTTAATTCTCTCTCTCTCTCTCTCTCTCTCTCTCTGACATCCCATCTCTCCTTATCACACCTGTCTTCCCCTTATTTCTCTCTCTCTCTCTCTCTCTCTCTCTCTCTCTCTCTCTCCCCTTGTCATACTTGACCCCCTTAATTCTCTCTCTCTCTCTCTCTCTCTCTCTCTCTCCCCTTATCATACCTGACCCCCTTAATTCTCTCTCTCTCTCTCTCTCTCTCTCTCTCTCTCTCTCTCTCTCTCTCTCTCAGCAATGCGGGGCTTCACCACGGTGTTGCCATACCCAGGGCTGCAAATATCCCCACATATTTTCAAACCTTATTCCATCTATCTCTTCCCCAGACTCCTCAACTCACCAATAGACACTCACGATAGATCCAAATAGATAAACAGACACAAGCGGGTAGATAGAAAAGGCTGATAAAGAGTGAGAAAAGGACAATAGTAAAGAGGCAGTAGGCGGAGCAATATGGCTGCCGCGGCTGTGTTTACACTGGCTCAGCCAATCAGCGTCCGCCTTCCTCTGCCCTTAGCACCAGCCGCCCTCTGATTGGCTGGCAGCTGTGAGGCCAGGCAGGAGGCAGGGAGGGAGGAGGGAGGGAGGGGAGTACAATAATAATAATAATAATAATAGTTGTAGTTCTAGTAATAGTAGTAGTAGTAGTAGTGGTAATAATAATAATAATAATAATAATAATAATAATAATAATAATAATGTTTATTTCCACAAACAGTGGTTATTCATATAACAATATGAGTTATATACACAATAATAGTACAAAGTGTACACGTGAAGATTATACACTGTAGATCAAAGCTGGGAATAGCGCCGCTACTATTTTAATAGCGATGGTGGTAACGCCATTACTTTTTTTTAGCCAGTAGCGGAACTGAGAGCGCCGCTACTTTTTGGCTGTACTCACGCGTTACCGCGCTGCTCGCTACTCACGCGACGAATACAGGTCCGGAGTCGGTGCGTAGATACAGATATGCCGACGGTTTGGATGTATTTATTAATGACGAAAAATAATACTTTCGTCAATTCTGTCATTTAAGATGTCAGCTAGATGTAGGCAATGCTAACACACACACACACACACACACACACACACAAGCCTCTATCACCGTCACAAACTCCTGCTCTCTCTCCCTCACTCTCTCTTTCAGACTAATTCTTACTCACTACGTTATTATTTCGTAACAGTATGTTACTTTCAGTTTAAAGTAATGATAAAAAAAAAAACATTGCTATTGTATAAATAGCCTTTAACAGAAAGCCCCAGTTCATTTTTACTTTCGTTTTCGTACATATCTTAAATAGGTATCATTGAAAATATAATAAATCTATATAATATGTATCAATGCTAGGCCACATTTTTTTGCCTGTTATTTACGTATGTTACTTTCAGTAGGTATACTAGGTAACAGTGTAAAAGAACATTTGTTACATTATACAGTAAATAGCTTTTTTCCTGTACCTTCGGCTCTAAGTTTCATTAAAGTGACACCGACATGTATATGGTGTTTTATTTTCACTATAAGTATATACTGACATTACTGGTACACAACATAACCACTCAGACTGACTAATATTATCAAAACAGTATCTAGTGTATTGCTATATCACAGATTTTTGTTAACTATTCCTTCGTGTACCTATTTCTTATCCAAAGTAGCGGGAGCGGGAGCGCCGTTACATTTCGTATCAAGTAGCGAAACCAGTAACGCCACTACTTTTTCGGCAAGTAACGGGAATGGGAGCACCGCTACTTTTCATTAGAAGCGTTCCCAGCACTGCTGTAGATACGTTAGGGAGTATAATACAAAAGTGTATACAGTACCTGTAATTGTACTGTACAATTCTCAATATATCAAATGTCATTACATTTGAAGTTTTAAAGTGTTATGTTTGTGAATTATGATATGCCATTTTAGCCTCATATTTTACTAGTTTATTATTGTATAGCGTTATACACTAAGATTATTGAAGGGTGTTTAGTAAGTGACTGTTAGGTCTATTTTTGAAAATGTTTAAACTATGTGATTCCTTGACATTTTCTGGCAGGTGGTTGCTGTTACTGCTAAGGATCTTGCACCTGAGTCGCTATTAACCTTAGCAACGAACAGATTATTGTTGTGTCTAGTAATACTTTGTGTCATGTTGTGTACCGATGGCAAAGACAGGAGACAGTCAGGGTAGAGATTAGCTGGCTATTGGAAGACTGTGACAGCGATGGAAAAGACAGGAGACAGTGACAGCTATGGAAAAGACAGGAGACAGTGACAGCGATGGAAAAGACAGGAGACAGTGACAGCGATGGAAAAGACAGAAGACAGTCAGGGTAGAGATTAGCTGGATATTGGAAGACTGTGACGGCGATGGAAAAGACAGGAGACAGTCAGGGTAGAGATTAGCTGGATATTGGAAGACTGTGACAGCGATGGAAAAGACAGGAGACAGTCAGGGTAGAGATTAGCTGGATATTGGAAGACTATGACAGTGATGGAAAAGACAGGAGACAGTCAGGGTAGAGATTAGCTGGATATTTGACGACTGTGCCAGCTGTGTTAAACTTTATCTTGTTTGGTGTGTTTAGCCATTACAGTTGTGTTAACATTGCAGTGACATGGTACAGTACATGGTACAGTACATGGTACAGTACATGGTACAGTACATGGTACAGTACATGGTCACACTTCCTGGCTTTTCCATCGACAACTTTAGCAGCAAAATTGTGTAGTTTCTGCACACGTGAAAGTTGAGATTTCCTGCAGTGCCACATATTACACTGCTGTAGTATACTTAGTGCCAGTGCCTGCAGTGCCACATATTACACTGCCGTAGTATACTTAGTGCCAGTGCCTGCAGTGCCACATATTACACTGCCGTAGTATACTTAGTGCCAGTGCCTGCAGTGCCACATATTACACTGCCGTAGTATACTTAGTGCCAGTGCCTGCAGTGCCACATACTTAGGGCCAGTGCCTGCACTATGATGTGTCGAGTGTCTTTGTCAAAGCCATCTTTTATCCTGTTAATATATATTAATATGACCAGTATTCTTTTGCTAAGTTCATTTACATGCTTATCAAAGGTCATGGAGCAGTCCATATATACCTAATTTTTTTACATAGTGCTGGCTTGAACTGCTGTGTCTCCAAATCGTACAGTAGTGTTAGGTGGTATTAGTGAGATCATTGGCCTGCACCCTAGAACATACATTGCGTTTTAGTGGTATTTAGATGAAGACCGTTAAGAAAATATTCCCTGGCCATATTCAAGGTTTCCTCTGATTTGTGCAGTATATCCTGGAGAGAATCTAGTTTGCCACTGTGAAGAAACTGAGTGTCATCAGCATATTGCACTAACACACACTCGTTAAGATTTGCTGAGAGATCGTTGACATATATACTGAATGGCATAGGGCCAAGAATTGAGCCTTGGGGTACCCCATAAATGACAATGATTTGGAGGATTTGGTGTTTTGGATGTGAACAGACTGTGTTCTATTATTAAGGCAGCTGTCAAACCAGAAGTTATCAACACTGCCTTTACTGAATGAGAATTTGGTGTTTCGGATGCAGATTGTGTTCTATTATTAAGGCAGCTGTCAAAGTAGAAGTGATCAACACTGCCTTTACTGAGTTTATTGGGAAGAATGGAATGGCTGACACTATCGAAAGCTTTTGATAGATCACAGAGGGTTAAAAGTGATATATGTGTATTATCCATGTTATGGTGGATATTATCAGTGATAACTGTGAGTGCTGTATTTGTGGATAGCGTAGCACGGAAACTATGCTGGGTTTGTGAGAGAAGTTGGTTTGATTCAAGAAATGTTATTAGTTGAGTTGAGACGATTTTTCAATAATTTTAGGAAAAAAAAACAGGTAGCAGTAAAATTGGTGGGTAATTGCCCACGACCTGAGTGTGTCCATTTTTATATAAAGGCGTGACTATAGCATTCTTGCAAGCAGTAGGGAAGACGCCCGTAACAACTAAAGAATTTATGTGGGTTAAATACAATGCGAGTAGGAAGAGGGAAGCCTTAATAAAACGAAGTGAAATATTGTTTGAGCCATAAGATTTAGTATTGTGTAAATGTTTAATTGTTAATATTACAGTGTTAACATCAACAGTGTCTGGTGGGAATTGTGTCCTGCTGCCTGTGTTATTACCAATGACAAGTCTTTCAGATGCAAGATTTATGGTGGTACTGGCTGGCAAGGACACCTGGGTGTAGTTTCAAAAGTTCTTTTACCTACGTTTACGAAAAAATAAATTCTTCAGCTGTACTTTGTGGATCATCAAAAAGCTGTTGTTGTAGTTGTTATTGTTGTGTATTATGTCTTGGAGTATTGTCCATGTTGCACAAGTATTACCTCTTGAGTTTGAGTCCTTTGTGATAATATTGGTTAATAGATTGATTAATAAGTGATTTGGCTTTTTTCTTTAAATCCTTG
>NW_027643365.1:0-100000 GCF_032717465.1 Coenobita brevimanus | reverse complement strand
CGTCCGGAACCTGTCATATGAAGACAGACTGAAAAGACTAAGTCTGCATTCGCTAGAGAGGCGTAGAGTAAGGGGAGACTTAACTGAGGTTTTTAAGTGGATGAATGGTATAAATAAGGGAGATATTAGCAAGGTACTTAAAGTGAGCATACAGGATAGAACTAGAAATAATGGTTTCAAACTAGAAAAATTCCGTTTCAGAAAGGAAATCGGTAGAAATTGGTTCGGTAATAGAGTAGTAGACGAATGGAATAAGCTGCCTAGTAAAGTTGTTGCTGCCTCTTCCATTGAGAGTTTCAAGCATAGGCTAGATAAGCATATGACTAATAAGGGGTGGATATAGAATAAAGAAAATATTATAACCAATACTAATTCAAAAATAAATTTTCTTTTCAGGTTACACTATGATAGTCTCTATTCTCCTTTCACACTTTCCTGTAAAATGTCCACGCCAGTTTTTCTATACGGCGTGGTGTTCTTTCTGACTTTTTCCTGCCGGCTTCGGCTGGAGGGTTTGGAGGGCGGGGGAGAGCCTTCTTCTTTGCTATCCTTATCTCATTCTAGTAGTTCAGTTACTCTTCTAGGAGCTGCCTAGCATGGGCCAACCGGCCTACTGCAGTTATCCTCTCTTCTTATGTTCATATGTTAAAAGATAGAATGACAAGACAGAAATAATGAGAGAGAGAGAGAGAGAGAGAGAGAGAGAGAGAGAGAGAGAGAGAGAGAGAGAGAGAGTTTTCTTTCTCGTCTTCCGCTCCAAAAAACGAGGCTATAAATATGCAGAATCTCTCTCTCTCTCTCTCTGAGTTGTTGGTGGGAAGTTGTGCCGGAGATTAACACAAGAGAGGACAACTGCAGTAGGCCTGTTGGCCTATGCTAGGCAGCTCCTAGAAGAGTAACTGAACTACTAGAATGAGATAAGGCTAGCAAAGAAGGCTCTCCCCCGTCCTCCAAGACCCTCCAGCCGAGGCCGGCAGGAAAAAGTCAGAAAGAACATCACGCAGTATAGAAAAACTGGCGTGGACTGTTTATAGGAAAGTGTGAAAGGAGAAAGAGAGACTATTATAGTGTAACCTGAGAAGGGAAAAGAATGAATTAGTACTGGTTATGAGATTTTTTTCTATACCCACCCCTTATTTGTCATATGCTCATCTAGCTTATGCTTGAAACTCTCAATGGAAGAGGCAGCAACTACTTTACTAGGTAGCTTATTCCATTCATCTACTACTCTATTGCAAAACCAGTCTCTACCCTGTTCTTAACTAGCATTAGTAGGGCCACATTTGGACTGCGCAGTGCAGTTTTGGTGTCCTTGCTGTGAAGTGGATGTTGATTCGTTGGAAAATGTGCCGAGAGGAGTGACAGGAATGATGCATGACGTCCGGAACCTGTCATGTGGGGGCGGACTGAGGAGACTGGGTCTGCATTCGCTGGAGAGGCGTGGAGTGGGGGGGGACTTGATTGAGGTGTTTGAGTGGATGAAGGGTGTAAATAGGGGAGATGTCGGCAGGGTGCTTGAGGTGAGCATACAGGATGGAACTGGAAATGGTGGTTTCAAGCTAGAAAGGTTCCGTTTCGGTGGGGAAATAGGTAGAGGTTGGTTTGCTAATGGAGTGGTGGACGAGTGGAGTAGGCTACCTAGTGGAGTGGTTGCTGCCTCTTCCATTGAGAGTTTCAAGCATAGGCTAGATAAGCATATGACAAATAAGGGGTGGATATAGAATAAAGAAAATCTTATAACCAATACTAATTCATAATTTTTTCCTTTTCAGGTTACACTGTGATAGTCTCTATTCTCCTTTCACACTTTCCTGTAAAATGTCCGCGCCAGTTTTTCTATACGGCGTGGTGTTCTTTCTGACTTTTTCCTGCCGGCTTCGGCTGGAGGGTTTGGAGGGCGGGGGAGAGCCTTCTTCATTACTATCCTTATCTCATTCTAGTAGTTCAGTTGCTCTTCTAGGAGCTGCCTAGCATGGGCCAACCGGCCTACTGCAGTTGTCCTCTCTTCTTATGTTCTTATCTTCTTATGCACATACAGACATGCATATAAATACGTTCATACATCTATACGTACACACAGGTAAAAATCAGGTGGAAAATTGACTAGTAAATATTTTTCTATTCCATCTATCCATACATACATACATAAACATACAGACATAAACCAACTCGATCTCTGTCTGCATCTGCGGTTTCTCTAATGCATCAGTCCTTACATAACCATCCAGCCTTCCATCTCTTCACCATCCATCAGATCAGCCACACACACACACACACACACACACACACACACACACACACACACACACACACACACACACACACACACACACAAACTCGTCAATATCCTTCAACCCGCAATAAAACTCACATGTCGAGCAAACAGTTCAGCCTCCTCCTTTGCGGTATTGAGAGAGAGAGAGAGAGAGAGAGAGAGAGAGAGAGAGAGAGAGAGATAATGCAATTTGGATTTTTTGGTATAAGATGGATTGTTCTTTCGTCTCTCTCTCTCTCTCTCTCTCTCTCTCTCTCTGTCAGTCAGTCCATATATCTATCTATCTATCTATCTGTGTATAACTATTTGTCTATTAATCTACCTTTCTTCATTGTTTCTCACTTCTTCCTTCTTCGTTTATCTATCTATCTATCTATTGCCAGACGCCTCAATCCCGTTTGGGGTGGCCACAAACAAATCGCCTCCAAGTCGCCCTGTCCCCCGCCATTACACTGGCCTGCTCCCAACTCACACCCCCCTCTCTCATATACCTCTCCACCCCATCCCTCCATCTCATCCTCGGCCTCCCCCTCCCTCTTTCCCCCTCCACCTCACTCATATACACTCTCTTCGTCAGTCTTTCACCCTCCATCCTCTCCACATGGCCAAACCACCTCAGTGTATTCCTCATAACGCTTCCTATCACATCCACATCCACACCACAACGTTCCTTTATATCCTCATTCGTCAGCCTGTCTCTCCACGTGACTCCACAGGCTCCTCTTAAATAACTCATTTCCACTGCTCTCACTCTTGACTTGTGTCCTTCCAACAATGTCCAAGCTTCACTTCCGTACGTTAGAGTTGGTATCACAATACTGTCATGTAGTAACTTTTTCACTTCCATGCTCACTTCCCTGTTTCTTATCACTGCTTTCAAGGAACCAGCAACCTTTCTTCCCTGCTGTACCCTTTCAAGCACTTCACCCTCCAAACCTCCATCCTTACTCATCACACTACCCAAATACTTAAACGTACTCACATTTTCCAATTCCTCACCATCCAACCTTGCTGTACATTCACTAACTTCACCTCTCTCAAAGACCATCACTTTACTCTTCCCTACATTCACCTTTAGGTTCCGTTTCTTACACACTCTCTCAAACTCATCCACCAAGCCTTGCAGCTCCCCTTCGTCTTCACTCAACAACACTGTATCATCTGCAAACAACAGTACAGGGAGTTTCCAAACACTATCCTCTCTCACCAGGGCCACTCCAACATCCACTACCCTACCTTGTACCTCTTTTATTACCCCATCCATGTACAGATTGAACAACCATGGAGACATGACACATCCCTGTTTCAAACCAACTTTCAAAGAGAAAAATTCACTTAGTTCACCATCCACACGCACTGCAGCCTTCGCACCATCGTACATACTCTTCACAGCATTCAACAACTTCCCATCTACTCCATATATTCTTAACACTTTCCACAATCCTTGTCTATCCACCCTGTCATATGCTTTCTCCAAATCCATGAAAGCCGCTTACAACTTCTTTCCCTTCTCTAGAAACTTTTCCACTAAAGATCTAAGAATGAATATCTGATCTACACAACCTCTTCCCTTCCTAAAGCCTCCCTGTTCTTCTCCAACTAATTTCTCTGTTCTTTCTCTAACTCTGTCTATAAGTATCCTACCATACACTTTTCCTATTATACTAAGAAGACAAATGCCCCTATGATTACGACACACTTCTTTTTCCCCTTTTCCTTTGTACAAGGGAATAATTATACCTGACTTCCAATCCTCCGGGACTCTACCTTCCTCCTAGGCCAATCTGCACATCTTCCACATCCATTCTACTACTATCTCTCCCCCATGCTTCAGCATTTCACCACACACTCCATCAATTCCTGGGGCTTTCCCCGATTTAACTTTCTTCATGGCTTCCACAACTTCTATCCTACTGATTTCTTCCTGTCTTCTCACCTCCCTCCTTCTCCCAGCCATTCTCCAGCCACTTATACTCGCATTACTTCCATCCTCTACGTTCAACAATTCCTTAAAGTGTTCTCTCCATCTGCTCACTTTTTCTCCCTTCTCCACTAGTAATCTACCATTTTTATCTTTCGCTCCCCTGCTAACTTCACTTCCACCCTGTCTTACTCTTTTCACTTCTCTCCAGAACATTTTCTTACAGTCCCTCCACTTTTCACTCAAACTCCTTCCAAATTCCTCATCCACTCTCTTCTTACTCTCTCTTACCAATCTTTTCACCTCTCTCTTCCCTTCCACATATAACTCTCTCTTCCGCCTCTCAACTTCTTCCACGCCCCTATTTCTCATCCATTCATTGTATGCTTTCTTCTTTTGTGCCACAGCCTGTTTCACCTCTTCAGTCCACCACGCTGTTCCTTGCACCCCCCTCCGTCTTCTCTTCCTTCCACACACCACATCACATGCTGCACATATTTCTTCTGTAAATATCTTACACATACCTTCCACGTCTCCCATCTGCTCCAATTCATACTTGCCCAATCGTTCCTCCACTTCTCTCTTATACTCTGCCTTTTTCTCATCCTCTTGTAACCTTTCCAATCTCCTTGCAACTACTCCTTCCTCTCGTCTTTCCCTTCTTCTATTCCTCCATCTTACTTGCATCCTAATTCTGGCCACCACCAAGTAGTGGTCAGAAAGTCCACTCCCCCAACCTCTATACACTCTTGCATCCATTACACATCTTCGCATCCTTTCATCCACACACACATAATCAATCATTGCCTTCCTTTCATTCAGTTCACCACCCACCCTTCTCATCACTCGCCAAGTATACCTGTGGATCATTTTATGCCTGAAGAGGGTATTGGCTATCACCAACCCCCTCCCAGCACAAATGTCCACTAACGCACTCCCATTCTCATCTATCTCAGCAGGCACACCCCACTCACCAACTATTCCATCCACCTTCACATTACCAACTTTACCATTCATATCACCAATCAAAAACACTCTATCATTTCTTCCAAACTTTTCCATGCACACTTCCACATTTGTCCAGAACTCTTCTCTCACTCCTCTAGCACGATCTTGCGTTGGCGCATACACACACACAATCGCCCACATTTGTATTCCAACTTTCAACTTTACCCACACAATCCTTGACCCAACTGATCCATACTGTCTTATGCTCTTCTTCCATCTTTTACTTACAACTATACATACTCCTTCCTTTGCCCTCTCATTCTCACCTACTCCTGCACATATACCCCATCCATACTCCCATTCTCTCACACTTTCTCCTCACCATTTTGTTTCAGTTATTCCACATACATCCACTTTCGCATCCTCAAGCACCTGGACAATCTCTCTCTCTTTCACCTCATCATTCACTCCTCTTACATTCCATGTACTCATTACCAAGTCCTTTGTCCGGTCCTGGGTCGTCATCGTTTGGTCAGTCCTTGTCCGAGGCTTCTTGTTTGTTTTTTTAGTTAGTTGTTTTCCGGGGAGGGGCACTAACCCTCCGCCAACCCTTTTAGTCGCCTTTTACGACAAGCAGGGATACTGGGGGAGTATTCTTGAAAACCCCCCTACCCCCAGGGGGTTTATACTCTGGCTATTTCTTAATTTTTTTCCCCTCCTCTCTTCCCTCCCCCTCTCCCTCCTCCATACCTCCCTCTCCCTCCCTTAATGCCTCTTGTTGTCTTAATCTCTCTCCTCCTCCTCCTTGGCTTCTCTCTCTCCTTCACTTTCTCCTTCCTTCCTTTCTCTTCGTTCTTTTCTTTTCTTTTCGTCTCCCTCTTTCATCCATCCTTTCTTCCTTCGGTAATTTGGTTTGCTGTTCTCATTCGTCTCCATAATCTCTCTCTCTCTCTCTCTCTCTCTCTTGAGTAAGTATGTGGCTGTATGCCTAAATTTTCCTTTTCCATATTATTCTACTTTCTGCCGATCCTATAAAATTCCTTCAGGTTTTTCATTCCTGCAAGGTATTACTTCCTCTCTTGTTTCCTGTACGGCAAATGCCGGAGGGTCTGGAGGGTGGGGGAGAGAGCCTTCTGCTGTGCTATCCTTTTCTCCTGCTCCTATGCACTATATTAGGATTAAGGCCGGACCACCTCGTAGGGACCGTAAGGTCTGTGTGGTCTGTGTATCTATGTAACTCTATGTAACTCTCTCTCTCTCTCTCTCTCTCATTATTCCATTCTCCATTTCTTTCTTTTTCTTCCTTTCACCTCCTCCCAAACCTCCCTTTTTCACCTACCCTTCTCTCTCACACCCATCCATTTCACCATCCCTCCATTTTGCCTCCTTCCCTCCACTACCCCTCCTTCCCTCCACTTCCTCCTCCTCTCCTTCCCTCCCCCCACTCTCCTAATCCCTCCCCCACCTCCCTAATCCCTCCCCCACCCGGTCAGTACCCAGAAATGAAAGGAATGTTACACAGACTCCTTTTGTGTACCTGAGATGTAAAGAAAAATGGGTGACAGGCCTAAACCATCAGAGAGAGAGAGAGAGAGAGAGAGAGAAGTACCGTGAACCATTTAGCATTCACATAAGAACATAAGAAGAGAGGATAACTGCAGTAGGCCGGTTGGCCCATGCTAGGCAGCTCCTAGAAGAGTAACTGAACTACTAGAATGAGATAAGGATAGCAAAGAAGAAGGCTCTCCCCCGCCCTCCAAACCCTCCAGCCGAAGCCGGCAGGAAAAAGTCAGAAAGAACACCACGCCGTATAGAAAAACTGGCGTGGACATTTTACAGGAAAGTGTGAAAGGAGAATAGAGACTATCATAGTGTAACCTGAAAAGGGAAAATTATGAATTAGTATTGGTTATAAGATTTTCTTTTTTCTATATCCACCCCTTATTTGTCATATGCTTATCTAGCCTATGCTTGAAACTCTCAATGGAAGAGGCAGCAACTACTTTACTAGGTAGCTTATTCCATTCGTCTACTACTCTATTACCAAACCAATTTCTACCGATTTCCTTACTGAAACGGAATTTTTCTAGTTTCAAACCATTATTTCTAGTTCTATCCTGTATGCTCACTTTAAGTACCTTGCTAATATCTCCCTTATTTATACCATTCATCCACTTAAACACCTCAATTAAGTCTCCCCTTACTCTACGCCTCTCTAGCGAATGCAGACTTAGTCTTTTCAGTCTGTCTTCATATGACAGGTTCCGGACGTCATGTATCATTTTAGTCATTCTTCTCTGTACATTTTCTAACGAATTAATATCCATTCTATAGTAAGGACACCAAAATTGTACTGCGTAGTCTAAATGTGGCCTTACTAATGCTAGATAAAGTTTCAGTATTACTTTAGATGATCTATTGCTCACGCTTCTCGAAATAAATCCTAGGACCCTATTTGCTTTATTTCTCGCATTAATGCACTGTTGCCTAGGTTTAAGGTCGTTACTAATCATAACTCCTAGATCTCTCTCGCATTCCGATTTGCTAATTTCTTTGTTATCTAAGCTGTATTTAGTATCTCCAATGGTCTTGCCTATGTTAAGTACTTTACATTTTTCAACGTTAAATTCCATTTGCCAAGTTTTAGACCATTTGGACAATGTATCGAGGTCTTTCTGTAAGTTATGGCAATCGTCAGTCGAGTTAATGATACGCCCTATTTTTGTATCGTCGGCAAATTTGCTGATGCTGCTATTGACTCCTAAGTCTAGATCATTTATATATATGATAAATAATAAGGGACCGAGTACTGAACCCTGTGGTACACCGCTAGTTACTAATCCCCAGTCCGACTTAGTTCCATTTATTAATACTCTCTGCTTTCGTCCTTTCAGCCAGGATTCTATCCATTTTAAGATATCGCCGTCTATACCGTGTGCTCGAACCTTTCTAACTAACCTTTCGTGTGGGACCCTATCAAAAGCTTTACTAAAGTCCAGATAAATAACATCGTAAGCTTTATCGCTATCTACTGCCTCATAGACCTCCGAGTAGAATGACAAGTTTGTGAGGCAGGATCGTCCTTGCCTGAATCCGTGCTGACTTTCGTTTATAAGATTAAATCTTTCCAAGTGTTCTCTAATCTTATTTGCCAAAATTGACTCTAACATTTTTCCTACTATTGACGTTAGACTTATCGGACGATAATTCGACGCAGCTGATTTATCACCCTTTTTAAAGATGGGCACTACGTTTGCGGTTTTCCACGCCTCTGGAACTTCTCCTGAACTTAAAGAGTCATTAAATAACGTTAAAAGTGGCTGACATAATTCTTCTTTGGTTTCTTTTATAATTTTTGCATATATATCGTCCGGACCTGGCGATTTTTGAGGTTTTAACTTATTAATTTCTTTCAATACGTCCTCCTTACTAATGGTTATTTTACTAAGAATATTTTCCGTATTCTCATGGTAAATATTTGCTGCTTGAGGGACCAGGCTTAGATTTTCCTTGGTGAATACTGATATGAGAGAGAGAGAAGGTCATTGGTGTGGACGTGAAAACAAACAATGAGTGTGAAGTGGTGGACCTTATCTGGGGCCTTATCTGTGTGTGTGTGTGTGTGTGTGTGTGTGTGTGTGTATGTGTGTGTGAGAGAGAGAGAGAGAGAGAGAGAGAGAGAGACAGACAGACAGACAGACAGAGACAGACAGACAGACAGAGAGACAGAGAATTAAGCAGTGAAATCTAAACAAATACTTTAATAATAATAATAATAACAATAATAATAATATTGCGTTTAAGTCTTTCAGCTAGATTTGTAAATGTATGTAGCGCTTTATGTATTTATGTAGCGGGTTTGTTTCTCCATAAATCCCATTACTGTAAATTAACGTTGATATTGTTGTAGTAATATTATTTTGGCAACTCACAAGGGAATATTATTATTGCTTAGGATATTCGCACATATTTGTAGACGCACATGTATACACACAAAGGCGTACACACAGGCATATTGTAATAGTGTACATATGATGAATTACACATACATTTTCTTCACACACACACACACACACACACACACACACACACACATACACACACACACAGGTAAAACAGGTGAGGTAGGCAAGGTACACGTGGGTTATCAGGCAAATCTCAGGGGCAGTCTTCCTCCCCTGGGGTGTTGGGTGGGGGGAGGCCCTGGGGGTGTTTGGAAGGGGGTAGTTGAGAAGGAAGGAGGGATAGAGAGGGAGGGGGGGGAGAGAGGTGAAGTGGAACATAAGAACATAAGAAGAGAGGACAACTGCAGTAGGCCGGTTGGCCCATGCTAGGCAGCTCCTAGAAGAGTAACTGAACTACTAGAATGAGATAAGGATAGCAAAGAAGAAGGCTCTCCCCCGCCCTCCAAACCCTCCAGCCGAAGCCGGCAGGAAAAAGTCAGAAAGAACACCACGCCGTATAGAAAAACTGGCGTGGACATTTTACAGGAAAGTGTGAAAGGAGAATAGAGACTATCATAGTGTAACCTGAAAAGAAATTTTTTTTGAATTAGTATTGGTTATAAGATTTTCTTTATTCTATATCCACCCCTTATTTGTCATATGCTTATCTAGCCTATGCTTGAAACTCTCAATGGAAGAGGCAGCAACTACTTTACTAGGTAGCTAATTCCATTCGTCTGTTACTCTATTACCAAATCAATTTCTACCGATTTCCTTTCTGAAACGGAATTTTTCTAGTTTGAAACCATTATTTCTAGTTCTATCCTGTATGCTCACTTTAAGTACCTTGCTAATATCTCCCTTATTTATACCATTCATCCACTTAAACACCTCAATTAAGTCTCCCCTTACTCTACGCCTCTCTAGCGAATGCAGACTTAGTCTTTTCAGTCTAATAGGATTAGAGAACACTTAGAAAGATTTAATCTTATAAACGAAAGTCAGCACGGATTCAGGCAAGGACGATCCTGCCTCACAAATTTGTTGTCATTCTACTCGGAGGTCTATGAGGCAGTAGATAGCGATAAAGCTTACGATGTTATTTATCTGGACTTTAGTAAAGCTTTTGATAGAGTCCCACACGAAAGGTTAGTTAGAAAGGTTCGAGCACACGGTATAGACGGCGATATCTTAAAATGGATAGAATCCTGGCTGAAAGGACGAAAGCAGAGAGTATTAATAAATGGAACTAAGTCGGACTGGGGATTAGTAACTAGCGGTGTACCACAGGGTTCAGTACTCGGTCCCTTATTATTTATCATATATATAAATGATCTAGACTTAGGAGTCAATAGCAGAATCAGCAAATTTGCCGACGATACAAAAATAGGGCGTATCATTAACTCGACTGACGATTGCCATTACTTACAAAAAGACCTCGATACATTGTCCAAATGGTCTAAAACTTGGCAAATGGAATTTAACGTTGAAAAATGTAAAGTACTTAACGTAGGCAAGACCATTGGAGATACTAAATACAGCTTAGATAACAAAGAAATTAGCAAATCTGAATGCGAGA
The DNA here is from genome assembly GCF_032717465.1 of Coenobita brevimanus. Classification (NCBI taxonomy): domain Eukaryota; kingdom Metazoa; phylum Arthropoda; class Malacostraca; order Decapoda; family Coenobitidae; genus Coenobita; species Coenobita brevimanus. The sequence goes on along the minus strand of NW_027643365.1, from coordinate 89,333 downwards.
GAGATCTAGGAGTTATGATTAGTAACGACCTTAAACCTAGGCAACAGTGCATTAATGCGAGAAATAAAGCAAATAGGGTCCTAGGATTTATTTCGAGAAGCGTGAGCAATAGATCATCTAAAGTAATACTGAAACTTTATCTAGCATTGGTGAGGCCACATTTAGACTACGCAGTACAATTTTGGTGTCCTTACTATAGAATGGATATTAATTCGTTAGAAAATGTACAGAGAAGAATGACTAAAATGATACATGACGTCCGGAACCTGTCATATGAAGACAGACTGAAAAGACTAAGTCTGCATTCGCTAGAGAGGCGTAGAGTAAGGGGAGACTTAATTGAGGTTTTTAAGTGGATGAATGGTATAAATAAGGGAGATATTAGCAAGGTACTTAAAGTGAGCATACAGGATAGAACTAGAAATAATGGTTTCAAACTAGAAAAATTCCGTTTCAGAAAGGAAATCGGTAGAAATTGGTTCGGTAATAGAGTAGTAGACGAATGGAATAAGCTACCTAGTAAAGTAGTTGCTGCCTCTTCCATTGAGAGTTTCAAGCATAGGCTAGATAAGCATATGACAAATAAGGGGTGGATATAGAATAAAGAAAATCTTATAACCAATACTAATTCAAAAATAAATTTTCTTTTCAGGTTACACTATGATAGTCTCTATTCTCCTTTCACACTTTCCTGTAAAATGTCCACGCCAGTTTTTCTATACGGCGTGGTGTTCTTTCTGACTTTTTCCTGCCGGCTTCGGCTGGAGGGTTTGGAGGGCGGGGGAGAGCCTTCTTCTTTGCTATCCTTATCTCATTCTAGTAGTTCAGTTACTCTTCTAGGAGCTGCCTAGCATGGGCCAACCGGCCTACTGCAGTTATCCTCTCTTCTTATGTTCTTATGACAGGTTCCGGACGTCATGTATCATTTTAGTCATTTTTCTCTGTACATTTTCTAACGAATTAATATCCATTCTTTAGTAAGGACACCAAAATTGTACTGCGTAGTCTAAATGTGGCCTTACTAATGCTAGATAAAGTTTCAGTATTACTTTAGATGATCTATTGCTCACGCTTCTCGAAATAAATCCTAGGACCCTATTTGCTTTATCTCTCGCATTAATACACTGTTGCCTTGGTTTAAGGTCGTTACTAATCATAACTCCTAGATCTCTCTCGCATTCCGATTTGCTAATTTCTTTGTTATCTAAGCTGTATTTAGTGGAAGACAAAATGGGAGGTAGAGGTGGGGAGGAAGCTAGGGAAGGGAAGTGGGGAGAGATTGTGGGGGAGAGAGAAGGAGAAAATGTTATAGAACTACAGACAGATATATAGACAGATAGGTAGACATGGATAGGTAGATGGATAGATAGATAGGTTTAAAAATAGTTAGATAGGTAAATAAATATAGATATTAATAGACAGCCTGGAGCACTATAATCACATGGGGTTCAGCCTCACACCTTACCTCACACCTGCCTCCACCCCACCCCACCCCACCCCACCCCACCCCCGGGAATACCTCTCATTAACACCTCGCCTCACCTCTTGTGGGACTACCTTTCTGACTGACACCTTTTGTTTTGAGAAAGCAGTAGTTTAACTTAGCTGATCCTCAATGATTTTCAGTCTTAAGTATTGTTATAAGGGGTGACAGGCATATATATATATATATATTTTTTTTTATAGCATTGCAGGCCAGCTTTGCCACCAAAACACAGTACTTGAAATCAGCTGGATGTCCATAAGATACATCGCATACAGTATATTTATTCCCTGCCACAGTGGAGTTAGGGGAAGGCTGGCCAGCATCCTGAATGGCAATGTAATCAGCAAACCTCAACTGTGCCTCAGATCTAAGCCCTGACTGGCCCCATCCTGCCGCAGTGCCTTCACCCACTACATCACTAGGCGTCAGCTATACTCAGGTCATTTTATCTAGGCGTAGACTTGCCATCTTGAATGTTGAGCTGTAACAGATCATCATCATGGCGCTAATAATGAAGTTCTGTGGAAGGGATGTTGAACCCTAGTACAGTCGTCCTCTGCCACTGAGCTATGACTGTATGCTGAGAATGAACAAAAATCTTTATGGATTTAAAGTGTGAACTACACACTACACTTTTGTTGCCTTAACTTGGCCTAGGTTTTTGTCTTTTTGCAGCTTATATCACACAGTTCAGTGGCAGAAAAATACAGTGCAGTGGCTTTGCATCCTTTTCATAGCACTTCATATCTTCTTTGCTATCCTTATATCATTCTAGTAGTTCAGTTACTCTTCTAGGAGCTGCCTAGCATGGGTCAACCGGCCTACTGCAGTTATCCTCTCCTTATGTTCTTATGTTCTTATAACGGATTTTTTCCAGTTTGAAACCATTACTTCTAGTTCTATCCTGTATGCCCACTTTAAGTTCTGTACCTTGCTAATATCTCCTTCACTTATTCCCTTCCTTCACTTAAACACCTCAATTAAGTCTTCCATTACTCTACGTCCTCCTAGTCGGTGCAAATTTAGTCTTTTTAGTCTGTCTTCATGTGGCAGGTTCCGAACATCATGTATCATTTTTGTCATTATTCTCTGTACGTTTTCAAGCGACTTTATATCCATTCAATAGTACGGACACCAAAATTGCACGGCGTAGTCTAAATGTGGCCTTATTAATGCTAGATAAAGTTGCAAAATTGCTCCTCGAAAGAAATCGTAGGAGCCTATTTGCTTTATTTCTAGCATTAATACACTTCTGCCTAGGTTGAGGTCTTACTAACCATAACTCCTAGATCTCTCTCGCATTCCGATTTTCTAATTACTTTGTTATCTAAGTTGTATGTAGTATCTCCCATGGTCTTGCCTACGTTCAGTACTGTACAGTTTTCAAAATCTGAGTCTGAAATTACCCACAATATTTGTAAAAGTGGCACCACTGGAGTGTCATCGCCGCGCGAGGGCAGCACATACAAGGTTGACTCCACGCTGCTTGCCTGTCACCATCACGCGAGGCTGATGCAGTGACATGGTGATTTTCAACACGTTGAGCCTCAGTGTCGCTCTTGCAAGGGGAGGGTGTACATCTCCGACGGTTAGCCCATGGCGCCAAGCCGTCTACACTCGCATGATCGTATCTGCCACACCAACGGTTACCTTACCCCCTCCCTCGCCTTCAGTCACCTAATGTCGGGCGGGGGGTGTGTACGTGTGATGTCCAGCTCCGCGGTGCCAGGGTGTCTTTGTTACCCACACCATACCAGGCTCATTGCAAATGAGAAATGTTTCGCTGAGGGTGGGGGATGCAGAGAGGATTATTGAAAGGAGCATGTGTAGTTAAAAGGAAAGACAGACTGACAAATGAGGAAGTGCAGGAGCGTTGTGGTGTTAATGTGAACGTGATAAAAAGCGTTAGGAGAAAATACACTGAGGTGGTTTGGTCATGTGGAGAGGATGGAGAGCGAGAGGTGGAGGGGGGGAGGAGAGGGAGGGGAGGCCTAAGATGAGATGGAAGGATGGGATGGAGGTATGTGAGAGAGAGGGGGGTGAGCCAGTGGCGTATCCAGGAAATTTGCCAGGGGGGGGCAAACACTTGGAATATTTCCCCATAATATGTCACCACAAACTTTCCTAGATTTGATGTTTTATGTCATCAGAAATAAATTGACATCATTACTGTCGCATTTGTTCCAATGTCTTAAAGAAAAACTATCTTTTCCCCACATATTCACAGCTTTCTTGAAGTTACTTTAAGTTAATAGCTAATAATCCTTTCAGAGGACAAGTATGTAAAAACACTCAGTACATAATGTTACCAGAGGTCTACTATTTCATTAGAGAGAAAATGGAAACACCAGCAATAAATTAGAAGCCACTGGAGTTGCCCTAGCAAAGACACCTCCATGTCACTAGTATCCTTGGTCATCAGGGTACTCTCGTAGATGGTAGTATTATCGATACCTGCATGCTAACTTCCCTCCGTTCTACCTCAATTTTTTTTTTCTCGGTACCACAAATTTCTTGAGCACTTTTAGTACTGAAAAAATGACTGTCAACGCTATACTCTTGGTGCATCATTTACCTGCTATCTTTATCTCTCTGTACATATAAGGAATTACAGCTATTTTGCGTAATAACCTATGAAATTATAATGAATTATACCACACATCGGCACAGCAAGTACCATACGAGATGCAATGGCGTCCATACTGTCTGTTTATGTTCGGAAATAAACCCTGTATTTTGATTGGCTGCTGGTAGAAAAATAGCGGAATGGATGGGCCAATGAAAACTCGAGATCTGGCGTGAGTGTCCCGAACACACACACTTTCCCACATTCGTATCGTTTTTTTCTATTTTCCTTTGCGGTTCTCTCTCTCTCTCTCCCTCCCTCCCCCCCCTCTCTCTCTCTCTCTCTCTCTCTCTCCACTTAGCACATATGCATAAATTCAAACCCGCTGTTGCAGCCACCCCCAGTCTGGTATTCTGTTTTGCACTACTGTTGTGGTGGTAGGCAGTAGAAATTCTGTTTTCCACTACTTATTCTTTTAGTTTGATTCTCACTGGCTCAGGCATCAGGGGTGGTGCATACGTCAAGACTGACCTAAGTAAAAATACATCTGCTGGGATTAAACTGTCTTAATCCTTGACTCAGGTGACCACGCAACCTGTAATGGTTATAAGATTTTCTTTATTCTATATCCACCCCTTATTTGTCATATGCTTATCTAGCCTATGCTTGAAACTCTCAATGGAAGAGGCAGCAACTACTTTACTAGGTAGCTTATTCCATTCGTCTACTACTCTATTACCAAACCAGTTTCTACCGATTTCCTTTCTGAAACGGAATTTTTCTAGTTTGAAACCATTATTTCTAGTTCTATCCTGTATGCTTACTTTAAGTACCTTGCTAATATCTCCCTTATTTATACCATTCATCCAATTAAACACCTCAATTAAGTCTCCCCTTACTCTACGCCTCTTAGCGAATGCAGACTTAGTCTTTTCAGTCTGTCTTCATATGACAGGTTCCGGACGTCATGTATCATTTTAGTCATTCTTCTCTGTACATTTTCTAACGAATTAATATCCATTCTATAGTAAGGACACCAAAATTGTACTGCGTAGTCTAAATGTGGCCTTACTAATGCTAGATAAAGTTTCAGTATTACTTAAATATTTATCCACTATCAGTTGCCGAATGCGAATCTTTACGAAAAATAAAACACCAGGTGAAAGATGCCCAGTCTTCATGGTAATCATCGTTCAGAAATGGGTACTGATCGTTCGTGTCTTCGGCAGGTAGTCCTTTGTCCTCAGTCTTCCACCAAATTTGCCCTAAGGCTGCTTTATCGTTCACGCCTCACACCAGCAAGCGCGTGCCTTTATCACTATGAGTAATGAAACAAAACGTAACAGATGCAGTTGGATCTCACCCCCCCACCCCACCCCTCCTCCTCCCCCTCCCCCCTATTCTTCGGTGAGTTGAGAGTGTGGACAGGCATGGTTGCTTAATATGATAAAATATACGTATTATACCAATACCCATTATATATTTTAACAATCTCTTCGTGTTATAATTATATATTTGTAAAATCTGTACGTATATTGCAGGTGGGAAATGGCTTATATGGTCTAGTTAGCTGTGCTTTTAGATTGGATCGGTAGCATCTTGAAACCCGCTGCTGCACCGCGCATGTCCAAAGCATCAGGTGTACCAATATTTCAGATGGACGCGGAAGTTTTGTCCATAAAATTCGTAGATAAATATGTTCTTTATGCCCCATACTCGTATGCTTAGAAATTAATTAGTAGCATATGTGATTGCGTGTGATATGCGTAGAAAGTGGTGAGGTCTGGTGGGATGCAGGACCCATATACATATAGGGTCTTCTCACACCTTTCTACTACGCAGATTTACTGACGTCACGCTTGAGACAGGGCACTCCCCCCATTTCTCTCCACCCACCATCTCCCTTGGGACCTCAGAGGGAGGCCTGAAGTCGCGGTGAGGTGCAGCTGTCATCCTCCATACCCACCCCTCCCACCTTGCTTCCTTTACACGACTCTATTCCCCACACACATTTCCTCAATTCAAATGATTGTTTAGCCTCTCCCTTCTCGTATTTAAAGGTACATGATTTACAAATAAACACAATATACTCTAATAGTGACATTTATTAGGACATATGTATATCATCTTGTTATAAATGATACCGGATGTTTATTGGTACTGCTACCGGTATTGACTATATGTTACTATGCAGGCTTCATTTCCTTAACTTCGACATCTTACTCTGCAGCTTTCGTGTCGAGTTAGCCAAATTTCTGTTTAATACCTGCATCCTGAAAAATACTCGGCATCGAACGAAAAAGCTAATTACTTCAGTAGGAAGAGACACATGCTTATATATTAGCACTGACAATGCCTTTATGCAGTCCTTGCCAGTCCTTAGCTCCGTTTGCCCATGATAACATTTAAAAAGCTTTTCCATTACTTGCAACTGTGCAAAGAATTCACTACTTGGTTTCATAAGCTTATTCTGTTGCCTACAAGCTGCCTCATTCCATGTATTATCCCCCTTTTCTACATTTGAGCCAAGAAATGGAAACTGAGGAAATTTGTGTGCAATGTAGCCTCCAACATACCGCAACCCCTCAGTTTCCATTGTCTCCTCAAATGTAATGTCTTCTTCAGGAGGCATAAATTTATAGCAATTTTCTGAGTCCTCATCCGCATGCACCTGATCATCTGCACCTAATGTGGAAAACAGCATGGCAGAAATACAAAGCTCATGATCAAGGGCAGCATCTTTGTTTTCAGGCGCAGCTAAGTTTGGTGTGTTAACGATAGAATAGGATGACTCTGACATAATGACATCATTATCGTTACTCACTGTGTTGTAGCTGCTACCCACAAGTGCAATGTCCCTACCAAGCAGATAAGATCTCACCCGATATTTTGCCTCGACTGGAGATGGATGTTCATATGAGCTTCCCATCTGCCTGAGACGGGAAAAAAAATGTTCCAACACATCCTGATTTAATCTATGTGTGAGTATGAATGAAATGTTATATTTCCTCTTAAGCATCTCATATAACTTGGGCAAAGACTGAGAGCATACAACTACTCCTTTTTGAAACTGATAAAGGCTATTTTTCGCTCCACAAACTTTCATCGACTTGGCTGTGTTCATCATATCTTGCAAGACTTGGTTTTGTTGCTCCAGGTGGAGCTCATAACCATCTCTGCTGGATTTATCACTATAGCCAGTTCTCGAATTGAAAACATCAAACCAGCGGTCAGCTAAAGCAATGAACTCACTTGTATGTTCCCAGTCTTTGCTTACGAGAAGTTTCCTGCTTCCAAAATACTGAAGTGATCTTGCAGTTGTTTCAGACAGAAGCTGAGTTGCTAGACTGACTTTCATTCTCTTTACACCAATTACATCAACATGAACCTGTGATAACCGATGCGTTGTTTTCAGATCATGAACACTGTTTCTGATCAACTCCCGAACACATTCACTATTAACAGATTTGCCATCCGCTAATCGAAAACCATAATCCAAAAAGTTGTTCCTAATCAACTTAATCAAGTGAGGCATATCAGCAAAAACAAAAATTTTTCTTTCAGATGCTGCTGGGTTAACAAATGAACAATTATCAATACCCACACATAGTGCATTCCATAATCGCACATTAGTTGGACTCAGATCATTTACTATTGACACAACTGGATATCCAGTAGCCTCTACCTTCACAATTAAGTCAAACAGTAGTTCTCTGGTCATATCTGTGTCAAAGTTATAATAGATAAGCTGTTTCCATGAGCCTACTAACCCTCTTATCATGACACACTGAATTTTCCTTTTAGGAGCATAGAGAGTGTCACTTCCTTTATCATAGGTCCACTGATATGCTACACTCATCTCGTCAAATGACAAAACACATACTCTTTCAAGTTCAGTCATGGTGTTACTTTTATGCTGTAATAGTTTCAAAACCATATACAGTGCTCCTGGTTCAAGATCCATTTTACGAACCCACCGATTTAAAGTGCTAACAGATGGTAAAGGAAAATGACTCTTATCACGTAGGTATCTGTAAGTTTTTGGACTCAGACTGCGAAGGGTTAAAGCCTCACTGATGTCATTTTCAGACCAGTGTTTAACTGGAACTCCAGTCAAGACAGAATCCACCTGCGAGGGCGAAAAAAATTGACTTAATATGTGTGTTGCAGTGGCAGTTGCTTGAACATAAGCACTGTGTATCTGCTGCTGTAGAGAAATTCTTTCCTTCTCCCAAGTTCTCTTCTAGGCAAGAAGTGCATCCCTCTCCTTTGTTACTTCAGAGAGCTGATGTTGCAATTCCTCGGTGGTCACAGCTGGTCTCACATCATCCTCATTTGCAGGACCTCCCTCATTTGCTTCAATTTCTTGCACCAGTCTTTTTTGTCCTCTTCTCTCTGCGCGAATCTCCCTAATACTAGAATTTTCTGCAAATAATAAATTTTCCTCATATGAGAGAGAGAGAGAGAGAGGAGGCTAAACATAATAAATAATAGAAAGAAAGCAACAGCTGTCTTTTAAATTACCGTTGGTAAGGCTTAGGTTTTATGCTGGTTTTAAGCCACATTATGTCAAATGTATATATTCCGCATATATCATGGGGAGAGAGAGAGAGAGAGAGACTGCATAGATGCCAAATCGTTAATTATAAATAACAAATCTCTTAATCCGAGCTATTAAATATATGTGAATGTATTTCATATACTCTTTGTGGCTTCATGTACATAAAAAACTATATAGTTTTTATGAATTATTCACTCTTTGAGAACGAAAAGTAGCTGTATAAATCATTTCCAACGACCTGGCACCGTTGTTTTTGCGACCTAGAAGGGAGGGAGGGAGGGAAGGAAGGGGGGGGATGATAACATACTTCTTGCCAAACACTTCCAGATGGAATTACTACGTTACGAACCTGCTTTAAACAAATACATTCTGCGATATACCGTACTTATTTTTCAACACTGCTGCTTTCTTGCTAGGGTACTCAGTAATGGTTACCTACAGTACGTGGGTAGAACAAAATAATGGTGGATAAATATGAATACTAGCAACTCATACTAGTGCGGTGGCCAGTTGCCTGAATTTATTTTACCTGGGCTGGTAAATGCAATGCACCACGTGCTTTTCTACATTTCTGCAAGCACTAACCCCGTGAGGGGCGATATACTGTACAGCTTATAAAGAGCAAAGCCCACCATATACAAGGATATGCACCTATGCAGACAGAGAGAGAGAGAGAGAGAAAGGGGAAGGGACTTAACATTTAATGAAGCTGATGGCAGATTCAGCGTTGGCAGGGCTTGCTCTTCAAGGCGTATTTGATTTTTTGGAATAGGCAGTTTGAGAAGTTCATATTTTAGATTTCTTTTATACGCACTTTGATCAAAGTGAAGGCTGCAGATGCGAGCAGTATTCGGATTAATTGTGTCTTTCCTCTTGCACACATGAATCCACTTACGTCTAATCTCTTCATCGTTGGGGAAAATATGGAAAGTTATATCCCCACCTTTCTTCAGTAAAGAGTTACAGCCAAACACTGCACAATTGGTAGGCATTATTTCACTGGGCACATACAATGGAAAAAAGTGCAGGTGACAGAGGTGACCTGTTTGGCGCCGTGACCTCTGAGCAACTGAGTCTACTTCTCACTATATGGCAACCCCTTCTCGGAAGATCTCACCTGGTGTCTTCGCCATGACGTCATGCGCAAACGCGACGCGTTTTTGGGTCGATATGGTCAGACCCTGTATGTATGTGGGTCCTGGTGGGATGTTGACGCTTTGACCCGGAAAGGTCGTCAGCCCTGACACCTGCTCAACACGTGCCACCTGCCCTGCTCCGACACACCATCCTCTCTTACCCCGGCCACCACTGCAGACGAAGTATTTTATTTGTTGAGTGATTTGCGTCTTCCGAGCGTGTTGGCGTCATCTACAAGAACATGAGTGGCTGGCCGTCGTTGGCCGGGTGGTGACGTGGGTCTCAAGGTGTGGAGGAGAGATGGTGCCAGCCTGAGGTCGTTGAGGACGCGAGGTGGACTGGCCGGCCACCCCGACGCCACCGCCAAGGTCAGCCATTTTGATCTTGGTCCAGTTAGTGAGCGCACGGTGTTTGATGATTACCACTTACTGTAACTTCCTTCCTATGTCAAACTTGTTCATTTCTTAACGTGGTATTTAGTTCGATGTTAGAAGTAAGGCAGTTATTATCGGTGTTCAGTTAGTGAATGGTTCAGTTGTGATAGCGCTTACCCACCTACCTGCCGGTGTCGTACATGTAATTTTCTAAGCGTGATGATGATTTAGGCTGGGAGTTTTAGCTGGATATTATGGGATATTTAGCTGGATATTATAGGATTTTTAATTGGATATTTTGTGGCTGCGAATAGTTAATCTGTGGTTGGGTCAGGGATGCTTATACACTTCATTATGCCACGTGTATACATGTCAGCTTTGCTTATACACATCATTATGCCACGTGTATACATGTAGCTTTGCTTATACACTTCATTAGGCCACGTGTATACATGTCAGCTTTAACAGTATGTATATTTCTAGCATAGTTATCAGCAAAACACGTTTCATTGGTATTTAATAATTACGCCAGAAATTGCATTAGCATTCCTTTACTTTAACTTGGCCTAGATTTTCGCCTTTTTTGCAGCTTATTTCACGTAGCTCAGTGATAGAAAAAGACAATGCTACGGCTCAGTATCCATTCCATAGCACTTCTTCATGACAAGCATCATATTGCAATGTTAATCTACTGTTACAAATCAGCAACCACGATGGGGATGTGATAATTTTAGGCCAGGTTAGAGTAAAAAGGGTATAGTATTAATTGTTAATGAGTACGATAAAGATGATGTAATAACTTGCGGGTACTCTGACCGACCACGTGCTGAACTGGTCCTTTAAACCTACACAGTAACCAGTTACTGCCTATCCCACATAGTTACTTCCCCTCCCACACAGTTACTCCCCTTCCCACACAGTTACTTCCCCTCCCACACAGTTACTCCCCCTCCCACACAGTTACTTCCCTTCCCACACAGTTACTCCCCCTCCCACACAGTTACTCCCCCTCCCACACAGTTACTCCCCTTCCCACACAGTTACTCCCCTTCCCACACAGTTACTGCCCTTCCCACACAGTTACTCCCCCTCCCACACAGTTACTGCCCCTCCCACACAGTTACGCCCCTTCCCACACAGTTACTGCCCTTCCCACACAGTTACTGCCCTTCCCACACAGTTACTCCCCCTCCCACACAGTTACTCCCCCTCCCACACAGTTACTCCCCTTCCCACACAGTTACTGCCCCTCCCACACAGTTACTGCCCCTCCCACACAGTTACTGCCCCTCCCACACAGTTACTCCCCTTCCCACACAGTTACTGCCCCTCCCACACAGTTACTCCCCCTCCCACACAGTTACTCCCCCTCCCACACAGTTACTGCCCCTCCCACACAGTTACTGCCCCTCCCACACAGTTACTCCCCTTCCCACACAGTTACTGCCCCTCCCACACAGTTACTGCCCCTCCCACACAGTTACTGCCCCTCCCACACAGTTACTCCCCTTCCCACACAGTTACTGCCCCTCCCACACAGTTACTGCCCCTCCCACACAGTTATTGCCCCTCCCACACAGTTACTCCCCTTCCCACACAGTTACTGCCCCTCCCACACAGTTACTGCCCCTCCCACACAGTTACTCCCCTTCCCACACAGTTACTGCCCCTCCCACACAGTTACTGCCCCTCCCACACAGTTACTGCCCCTCCCACACAGTTACTCCCCTTCCCACACAGTTACTGCCCCTCCCACACAGTTACTGCCCCTCCCACACAGTTACTGCCCCTCCCACACAGTTACTCCCCTTCCCACACAGTTACTGCCCCTCCCACACAGTTACTGCCCCTCCCACACAGTTACTGCCCCTCCCACACAGTTACTCCCCTTCCCACACAGTTACTGCCCCTCCCACACAGTTACTCCCCTTCCCACACAGTTACTGCCCCTCCCACACAGTTACTCCCCTTCCCACACAGTTACTGCCCCTCCCACACAGTTACTGCCCCTCCCACACAGTTACTCCCCTTCCCACACAGTTACTGCCCCTCCCACACAGTTACTCCCCTTCCCACACAGTTACTGCCCCTCCCACACAGTTACTCCCCTTCCCACACAGTTACTGCCCCTCCCACACAGTTACTGCCCCTCCCACACAGTTACTGCCCTTCCCACACAGTTACTGCCCCTCCCACACAGTTACTCCCCTTCCCACACAGTTACTGCCCCTCCCACACAGTTACTGCCCCTCCCACACAGTTACTCCCCTTCCCACACAGTTACTGCCCCTCCCACACAGTTACTCCCCTTCCCACACAGTTACTGCCCTTCCCACACAGTTACTGCCCCTCCCACACAGTTACTCCCCTTCCCACACAGTTACTGCCCCTCCCACACAGTTACTGCCCCTCCCACACAGTTACTCCCCTTCCCACACAGTTACTGCCCCTCCCACACAGTTACTCCCCCTCCCACACAGTTACTGCCCCTCCCACACAGTTACTGCCCCTCCCACACAGTTACTGCCCCTCCCACACAGTTACTGCCCCTCCCACACAGTTACTGCCCCTCCCACACAGTTACTGCCCCTCCCACACAGTTACTGCCCCTCCCACACAGTTACTCCCCTTCCCACACAGTTACTGCCCCTCCCACACAGTTACTCCCCCTCCCACACAGTTACTCCCCCTCCTACACAGTTACTCCCCCTCCCACAGTTACTCCCCCTCCCACACAGTTATTCCCCCTCCCACACAGTTACTTCCCTTCCCACACAGTTACTCCCCCTCCCACACAGGTAGTCCCCCTCCCACACAGTTACTGCCCCTCCCACACAGTTACTCCCCCTCCCACACAGTTACTCCCCCTCCCACACAGTTACTCCCCCTCCCCACACAGTTACTGCCCTTCCCACACAGGTAGTCCCCCTTCCATACAGTTACTCCCCCTCCCACACAGTTACTCCCCCTCCCACACAGTTACTCCCCCTCCCACACAGTTACTCCCCCTCCCACACAGTTACTATCACTACTTCCCTTTCTTCTTCCACATCACCTTCTCCTCCTTCCTCTCTACCTCTCAATTTTCCTTCTCCACCATCTCCCCATCCTCCTTCTCCTCCTTTGTTCTCTCTCTCTCTCTCTCTCTCTCTCTCTCTCTCTCTCTCTCTCTCTCTCTCTCTCGTAAACCACCCAGCGTGTAAGTGCCGGCGTAAGTACACGTTGAAGGGCTCATTCCTACTTACGGTAATGGAAGTTGCGTTCAGGAGTGGCTGTGTAAGTAGGATATCATGTAAGTCATATTCCGTGTAAGTGTGTACGTGTGCGGCATGGCAGGAGGAAATGAAGGAGGACGGAAGGAAAAACTATTGGAAGGAAGGAAGGAAGAAGAAAGAATGAAAGGGAGGGAGAAAGGAAGATGGGAAGAAAGGGAAGAAGAAAAGGAGGACGGAGGGAAGGAAGGAGGGTGGGTGGGTGGGCGGGGTGGTAGTATAGAAAGAAGGGAGGGTGGGTGGGTGGGCGGGGTGGTAGTATAGAAAGAAGGGAGGGTGGGTGGGTGGGCGGGGTGGTAGTATAGAAAGAAGGGAGGGAAAATTACAGAAGAGGGAAGGAAAATACGAATTGAAGAAGAAGAGGGGCAAGAGAGTGTATGAAGGAACTAGAGGAAGAAAATAGAAGTAATTGAAAAGAACATTTAAAAATAAGTAAAAAGGAGGAAGAAGAGAAGAAAGAGGAGGAAGAAGAGAAGAAAGAGGAGGAAGAAGAAAAAATGAGGGAAGAAGATAAACAAATAAGAAAAAAATGAAGGAGAGGAAGAGAGAAAGTGAAGGAAGAGGCGCTAATATTTTGGCAGCTTCCTCGTGCATACTTCTCCTATTAATCTTCCTTCTCTCTTGCTAATCCTCTTACCTCCACTTCCTCCACCTCTCTCCTCCTTCCTTCCACCTCTTCCCCTCCCCTCCCGTCCCCACTTAATTCTCCTCCTCCACACTTTCTCCCTTCCTCTCTCTCCCTCCTTACCCATCCCGCTCATCCCCTGTCCCTTCCTTTTTCCCCTCTCCAGCCTCCACTCCCTCCACACTTTACTATTATTATTATTATTATTATTATTGTTTTATCAGTAGTAGTAGGAGTAGTATCCCTCCTCCTCCTCCTCCTCCTCCTCAGTGTGAGGTCATTAGCCCAGCAGTAGCGTCTGTGCCTGATGTACAATTTGCCTTGGCATCTCAGCCTGTTTTCCTTCACACACTCCTGTCTTCCTTGTCTTGTACAGCCGCTCTTCTGTCTTCCTACCATCCTCCTCTTGTCTCTTTGTGTGGCCTTCTCTTCTTCCATTCTTTTTTCCTAGTCTCTTACAGTCCTACATGTTTTCCTTATATCCTACATCCTGTCCTGTTTTCCTGCAATCCTTCTTTCCTCCTGTTTTCTTGACCTTCTAGCCTCCTTCACCCTCATTCTTCTCCCTCTAAAACCCCAGTTATTATCCTGCTGTCTTCCCTTTTTTCTACACTCCCTTCTCCTTCCAGTCCTTGTACACTTTCCCCTCACACTACATCCTTACCTCCATTCCTTGCTACACTCCTCCTGCCAGTCATCTTTGCTCCTGTTTTCCTACCCTTCCTCCTGTTCTCCTTGAGTCTGTCCCTCATTTGTGTCTCGGTTCCTCTGCCCTTATCCTTTTCGTCTCCCTGGTCTCCACCCTTCCTCCGTACTGTCTTCCTTTTCTTCATCCATCATCCCTGTCTCTTGCTCTCTCCTTTCTTCCTTCTTCCTGTCTTAGCATCTTACTCTTTTCTTACCTTCCAGATCTCCAACACCCTCCATCTCCTATCCTCCTGCTTTCCTATACCTTCCTCCTCCTCCTCCAATATTTACTGTCAGTCCACAGCTGTATGTTTCGGTGTTACATAAATTTTCAGAATATAGTATAGGGTATGGGCAGAGGAATACGTGAAATACTCCTGACTTGTGGTAAAGGGGATTGTAAGCAAAGAGGATCAGAAAAACCTCAGCCGATCCGACCTAAAGGCTATTGGACACCACGCCAGATATAGATTCCAATGCTGTGTGGGTGAGAAGCCTTAGTTCACTGTCGTCTATATTTTATTCCCACGACCAACATGTATTATTCAGTTTAGGAGAGACTTTCCCAACTCGATGACTTAAATTTGGCCTTCCTGGACTCATTAACTCTGGTATGTTATTGCAACTAACGCTACACAATTTTATCATCGTAGAGTCCATCACCGGAGCCTGAGAGCTACGTCGAGGCTAATAAAACCGTCTAACTTTTGCAGTGAAAAATGTAATCCCACATCCCGATTATATTACAGTAAACTGGAAGCTTATTATCCATCCATCAGTCCATGCATCCTTTCCTCTTGCTTTCTCATCCTTTCTTATTCCCAGCCTCTCAGTCCGCCTCTGTCTTTCCCTCCCTTCCCCCTTTCTTCCTTCTACCGGATCCTTTCTTCGCTTACCTCAGTTCTTCTCTTCCATTCCCTTCTTCTCCCTGTACTTCTTCCTCCCCCTTTTTGCCTCTCTCTTCTTTCTCCTTTTTCACTTCTCCCTTTCTCTCTTCCCTTTCCCTCTCTCTTTCACCTCTAAACTTCAGAAGGCAAGGTATTGACTTAGTGTCGGATTTCCCAAAGAGATGGAGGAAGAAACCAGGGAGAGAGAGAGAGAGAGAGAGAGAGAGAGAGAGAGAGGTTCAGTAAGATATCAGTGAATATTGCTGAGGAAAAAAAAAAAATGTTATCTATGAAAAGACTAGATAAAAAATATACTGTAACATCCGAGGAAAATGCGATGCAGGCTGAATGAAGTAATGATTCTCTCTCTCTCTCTCTCTCTCTCTCTCTCTCACCCGAACACACACACACACACACACACACACACACACACACACACACAGCTCACATCAGGTCCAGTCATGGCAGTTTTGATTCAGTGACTCCCATTTGTCATGTAAGTCGTCAGATCTTCCTGTGTTGAGGTACTGAGCCCAGTTCATTACTCTCCATCTGTTTTTTGAGAGAGAGAGAGAGAGAGAGAGAGGGTCATTGCTTTCATACTTTCGTCTTCCTATAAGCCTCCCCTGCCAATTAGAGGAGCTTAGGTGGGATGGGTTGTTTAATGTATTTGGTTTTCGGATATAATTATGACTTTGGTCTTCTTTTGATGTGTTGAGAGAGAGAGAGAGAGAGAGAGAACGTGTATGTATGTATGTAGGTGTTAGTGTTCAGTATGTGTGTATGACCGAAATTAATATTGTCCATCGACTCGTTAATGCTTGTCTGTTCGTTCGTACTTATATTTTTCATATTAGCCCATCCTTCTTCATTTTGCATACATCCTTAATGCATCAATCTTTGTATTCATTCATTGATTTTATCACCCATCCCTGTATTCATTTAATCACTCTGTCTTTGCGGTAAAATTAATCAGATCCTCCTGTTTTCTCCTGCCTTTTTCTCCTCTCTCTTCGTCCCATTTCCCTCTCCCTGATTCTCTTCCGTTTCCTCCCCTCCTCTCCCTGCTTTCTCCACTCATTCCCCCTCCCATCCCTCCTCCTCCCCTCTCCCTGCTCATCCTTCCCTCTTCCTTCTCGCCTTTTTCCCATTGCTTTATTCCAAGTCTTTTTTTCTTGTTCCGGATCCGATTACAGCCATAAGCCCCTCCCCCAGCCACTGAGCCGGCGTAGGAGGGGGAGGGGGAGGAAAGAGATAGGGGAGGAGAGAAGGAAAAGAGACGAGGAGGGGAGAATAATTTGAAAGAGTGAAAAGGAGAAAAGAATTGAAAGCTATTAGGGGTGAGGAGGATTTGAGGTGGGGAGAAAGGGAAGGGAGAGAGGAGGATAGGAAAGCTAGAATGTGAAAAGATAATGAGGAAGGAAGAGGAGAGAAGGGGAAAGAACTGGTTGGAGTTTTAAGGGGGGAAGAATTGAAAACTAGTAAGGAAGAGGAGGAGGTGGGGAGAAAAAGAGGAGGGAAGGGAGAGGAGTGGGAAGGAAGATGTGAGAAGCAAGAAGAGGAGAGGGAGGAACAGGAAAGATCGAGAGAGAGGAGGAGAGAATGAGAAATACTTTGTGGGAGTAGAAAGGAAACAAAAATTGTTCTCCTATATAATTGCACACGAATGTCTTGAGTAAGTTGCAGTGTAACAGAAATGAAGTTACTGTAAGGTGTGTGTGTGTGTGTGTGTGTGTGTGTGTGTGTGTGTGTGTGAACATAAGAAGAGAGGATAACTGCAGTAGGCCGGTTGGCCCATGCTAGGCAGCTCCTAGAAGAGTAACTGAACTACCAGAATGAGATAAGGATAGCAAAGAAGAAGGTGTGTGTGTGTGCGTGTGTGTGTGTGTGTGTGTAACAACTCCTTCAGTTGCAAATATTTTAACTTAATTTGCCATGTGAAACTGTGAATATCGTTATAATATTAAACACAAAATAAATTGCATTATACGTGATACAGTTACGCATCCAGCACACAACATCATGATATACATTAAATAAATGTACACGACACATGAATATACCTGGTAGGGGGACAGGTGTACCCAGGATCCACACATGTGTATGGGTGTGTGTATCCTGGGTTTATCGACGAACCACACCTGTCACACATGGTCCAGTCTTCCACACAGGTGTCTCATGAACACGATATCAAGAACAAACTAGTGTACCATTTCCGCTGAACAAAATAATTAGGAGACAACAGATTATACTCGTATACAAATAAACGTGTTAATATCAGTAAACAGAGCACTGATTCCGGATGAAGTACACGGAAAGAAGAAAATAAAGGGTTGATTAGTGTATTTACCTGTGCGGAATAAAGGTGGGGGTGGGAGGGAGAGGGACAAAGAAGAGGAAGGATTGGGAGGACAATGGCGGTAATCTGTTTTGCTCCAAGTATTGTTCCTTCCAGCTCCTTGTGTCTCTGCTACCTCTCTCTCTCTCTCTCTCTCTCTCTCTCTCTCTCATCTTTACCTGTCTTTATTCGCGCTCAATTAATCCATCGTAGGTTTAAGTGTTTACATTCACCTTAAGTTTAAATCCCTTCCTCCCTCTCTCTCCCCCCTTCCCCTACCCACGCCTCCCCTCCCTCTTTCACTCTTATCATGTCTTCTTTTCTCCCTTCACAAATTTCCTACTCCCTTCCCTCCCACTTTCACTTCCTCCCCCTCCCTCCTTCCCATATCTCTCCCCTCCTCCTCTTTCTCACTCACCCATACATACAGATTATTCCCCTTCACAGGTATAATCCCTGCCTTAATCCCCGCCTGAATGTTGTTTAAATCTGGCAGATCGACAACACTAATCCCTTCTCATCATGGTGACCCGGTTCACCTGACCCGCCCTCCCTTGCCCCCACCTGCCCTTGTTATTTTTGACCTTTGTTATTTTTTACCTTTTTCACTTTATCCTTCCATTCTTTCCTCGTCCGCCCTTACATTCCTTTTATCATTTACTCATTCATTCATTCACTTTCATTTAGTCATTCACTCTCACTAGCCCCCTCATTCACTCACATTCCCACTCATTCATTCACTGACCACTCATTCACTCACATTCCCACTCATTCATTCACTGACCACTCATTCACTCACATTCCCACTCATTCATTCACTGACCACTCATTCACTCACATTCCCACTCATTCATTCACTCACCACTCATTCACTCACATTCTCACTCACTCTTATTCCTTTCTCTCTGCCTACTGATTTTCTCTTCCTGAGTAATACAAAATATCTCATCCTTCCTCTTTTTTTTCTTTTTTTTTTTTTTCATCCTCTTCCGAAGGGGGAGGAGAGGAGAGAAAAAATGCTATGAAAGGGACAAAAATGGGTGAGAGAGAGAGAGAGAGGAGGGAGGAGGGAGGGGGATTTTGTTTGTAGTGTCATCAGGCGAGGGTAAAGGAGGGAGGCCCAAGTGATGAAGTCAGGTACACACACACACACACACACACACACACACACACACACACATTTTCTTACTGAAGAGAAAGGACAAACATGATTAATGAAATACCTTGCCTACCACGTCGTCAGTTTAATGAATATTTAATGTAGAATAATATTTGTTTGGTGTATTACCTTAGAGAGAGAGAGAGAGAGAGAGAGTGTGTGTGTGTGTGTTACTGAGAATAGCCATTTTCGTGTGTGTGTGTGTGTGTGTGTGTGTGTGTGTGTGTGTGTGTGTGTGTGTGTGTGTGTGTGTGTGTGTTCCTAATAAATAGTAATAATAAGGATGATAATAATCATAATAATAATAATTAATAATAATGATAATGATGATGATGATAATAAGTAGAGGGGCACTCAGTGGAGCGCATCTCTCCAACAAGGGCAACGTCATTTCCAAGCCACTCGTCATAAAGGGTTAGGGTTTCTCATCACTGATTAGTGTTTCACAAGAGTGTTTTCCGGATCCAGAATCTGTAATACAATCAGGATCGGTCCCAAAAGTTAATCGATTGTTCCCTGGGACATGGGCTGTCCACCCACCAAAGTTGACCCAAATCTCTCTTTTTAGTTTTTGAGAAATCCTGCTGACAAACAGACAGACTGACAAACAAACGGATGAAAATATATTCTCCCTATCGGAGAGAATAATAATAACTTGTAATTTATGACTGAAATAGAATAAAGCTGCACACACACACACACACACACACACACACACACACACACACACACACACACACACACACACACACACACACACACACATTAGATTTGTGGAATTTGGTATGTATTGTAACAAAATGGTGAACAGAGAACAGGCAACGAAATGCAACTCACTTGTGCCAACCCGCAGCCAGATATGAGCTGGTGGGAGGGTTTGGTACTGAGAGGACTTAGACCAGGGAACATACGGGGTGTTACCCACGGTGTGATAGTAATAATAATAAACCATCCATCATCAATCCTACATTGCCCCATGAGGAGCGTAGGAGCCCGGGGCTTGGCAGTTGGTCCCGACATTTAAGATGAGTGACCAACCTCACTCATCCCTGAGTGGCATTACATGAGCAATCAACCCCAACCACTCCTTGGATATAAACCTTCACCGGCTCAATCCGATTGGAGCGCCGTAATTACCCACTAAACCACCAGGCGCCAAAATTTGGTTATATGATTACCACCCAGCGTAGTAAATGGTTTCCTGGTGCACAGGAAACCATTTGGCTTGTCACTCAGTGTAGAGTCACCCACAGGCTAAAGGAAGAGGAAAGAATGAAGGAATGAAAGACAGAAGAGGGAGTGTAAAGTCACCCGTAGGCAGAAGGACAAAGAAAGAATGAAGGAAAGAAAGACAGAAGAGAATGGAAGGAAAGAAGGATGGAGAGGAAAGGGCAGACACCCGAGAGCAGCACTACATCGAGTGAGTGGTAATAATAATAATAATAATAATAATGATAATAATAATAATAATAATAGACTGTGTAGAGAGAGGAAAAGAGAAGCTTCCAGTATGAAAACTGGAAGAGAGAAATACAGAAGGAAGGCAAGTTGAACAAAGATATTATAAAAGATAAATTAGGAAGAGGGACAAGAAATGAGATAAGACAAGAGGAGTGATGAGAAAACCATAGAAATTATGCCCCGTAAAAATGAACATGCAGAGAAAAAATAGCGATAATATAGAAGAAAAAAAAGACGAATTGGGGAACAGATGAATAGTGTAGAAAAAAAGGGGGAAAAATGATTTGCGAGAAGAGAGAAGGAAAGAAGAGAAAATGAGAGGAAAGCCTGTAAAAGAGAAGAGAGAAGTGTAAGAGATGAAAAGCTGCCCGACTGAAAAATGAATGACTGGCTTTGAAGGTGGAAGGTATTGTGATATGTATGCCAGATGAAGCGAGGAGAGTGTGTGTACATGTGCTCAATATTACATCCTTCTTCCAGGGAAATGTAATGATGATGATGATGGTCTGTATGTCTTCAGTATGTCATAAAAGTGTTATTTTTGAAGCCTGTCTGTGTGGAAAAGATAGTGATGGTGGTGGTAGTGGTGCTGTTGGTGATGTTTTTAATTGCTGCTAAATGACGATGATGTGATGATAGTGGCTGCTTTTCTCACCTCACATTCCTTTCCCTTCCTTTCGTTTCCTTTCCTTTCCTTTCCTTTCCTTTCCATTCCTCTCCTCTTCCTCCCCTCCCCTGCCCTTCCCTTCCCTATTATCAGTGTTATACCCTCACAGTCAACACATTCAGTAGGTGGGCATAATTCACTGCTTTGAACACTTCACGGTATTACTGTCAAATAAGGCACTGACCTCATACTATTTTCCTCCCTCACCCTTCCTTGCTCACCTCACCTCACCTCGCCTGTCTTTGCACTTTTACAGAATCTAATGACACGTACAGGAAACACACACACACACACACACACACACACACACACACACACACACACACACACACACACACACACACACACACACACACACACACACAGTCCGATCCCAAAGGCCCAGCCGTCCTGCGTGTCATACACTTACATAATTATATAAACTAACTTTCCTTCCCTTTTTAACTACGTCATTCTAAAACCGCTTTACACTATATGCAAGCTATCCAAATTTTACCACACCCTGGATATTAAAAAAAATTACAAAGCAAGAGAGAGAGAGAGAGAGAGAGCTGTTAAAACTACTCGCGAGATTTTTCCAGCCACTTGTTTTAATTAATCTGAAAAGAACTCGGGATCTGATCAAACAAGAGTTTTTTCTTTCTGCTGAGGTAATTGCGAGCTGGAGTTGGCCCATGGGAGGAGAGAGAGAGAGAGAGAGAGAGAGAGAGGGAGAGAGAAGGGGGGGGTATGAAATAAATATAAGAGAAAACGAAGACCGGAAGGTGAGATTGGCGAACGTGGAAATGAGAGGGGAAAAGATTAAAGACAGGGAGAATGGAGGAAAAAAGAAAACAGTAAATTAATGTTGATTACCAATAAAACAAAATGAAGGTGCATAGAGTGGATGAGAGGGGGAGATGGAAGCGAAGATGAGAGAGAGAGAGAGAGAAATGAGCAAATGAGCAAAGATGAGTTTGAAAGTGCAAGTATGATTTAGGGTGTGAGTGAGAGTTAAGAGATAAGGAATATATAAGTGTAATGGGTGAAAGTGAGAGTAAGGGTGAAAACGAAAGATAAGGGTGACGGGTGAGGGAGTAGGCAAAGGCAGGAGTTATGGATGAGGGTAAGGATCAATATTGGTTCAAAAACTCCATTCCGCCATCGTTCAGGTGGCCGCAATCTTCCACACAATCACCCGCGGCCTTCAATAACACACATCTCAATTCTTTATCATCCCTCAATAGCCTCGGGTCTGTTTTTCTTGTGATCTATCTTGGAAGGATCACATTGCCTCTCTGGTGAAATCATCTTCTTGGATTCTGGGTATTGTGAGTTGACTCCGTGCTGCCTTTGACCCTACGTTGTTGCTGATTCTGTACATCCGTGCTGCCCTTGACCCTACACTGTTGCAGATTCTGTACATCCGTGCTGCCCTTGACCCTACACTGTTGCTGATTCTGTACATCCGTGCTGCCCTTGACCCTACACTGTTGCAGATTCTGTACATCCGTGCTGCCCTTGACCCTACACTGTTGCTGATTCTGTACATCCGTGCTGCCTTTGACAGTGTCTCTTTTAAACAGGGTGGACACAGTGGGTGTTCATCTTAACTCCCATCCTCTCCCTGACTCCCCTCAGTCACTTTATCACAATGTCGCATCCTTTTGACCTTTTCATTAGTTTCACTCTAGTCATAACTCTGCAGAATTCTCTTCCTGCATCCTGTTCTGATTACAGGGGCATGCAGCACCTGTCTAGATACACACTCATGCCTCTTTTCTTCCTATCTCTTAATTCGAGTCAGTCTTTATTTTCAGTCATTCATATAACATTTATGAGTTACACAGCTGGTAAACTCTTGCACAGTCTTCCCCAGTCTGTCTTTCCCCTTTCCTACCACCTCCATTCTATGAGGGCATCTCGAAATAACAGTATCTTGATTTTGGCTCCCTTGGCTTTATGATGAATTCTTCTTCTTCTTCTTCTTCTTATTTATTATTATTATTATTATTATTGTTATTGTTATTGCAGGCTTATAGATTTGGTTTTCTTCTTTTTCTCAGAAACAGTGTGGAAAGTAAGGATGAGGGTGAAAAATGATGGTGGAGTGAGAAAGATGAGAGTAAAGTGAGGAGGAAAGGAAGTGAGGGTGAGAATGAGAACCAGAGTGAAAGGTGAGATCATAAAAAAAACAGGGGTAAGGATGAGGATGTGAATGAGTCTGTGTGAGGGTGAGGATGAGAACTGAGGATGAGGGTGAGCGAAAGAGTGACGGGAGAGAGTGAGGGATAAGGGGTGAGCGAAAGGGTGAGGGAAAACGGATATCAAGCGAGGGCAAGAGTGAAATAGAGTGAAAATGTGGAAGGAGGGGCGAGAGTGTGAGATGAAGGGGAGGACAGATGGATTTAACTTTGTGGTGAGATGAACAGGGATGAGAGGGGAGCGGTATTATGAAATGATGGAATAGGAAATGAGGCTGGAATGTGAGGTGGTGAGCAAGAGAGAGAGAGAGAGCTACATTCACCTTTCTCTTGATCCCTTATTTATTAACGCCATCCCAAAAAACTCCAAATAAAACGCGTCACATTTTTCCGGTCAAGGTTGCTAGAAAGCGAACAAAAAATATTCCTAATTAGAAGACTCGGTGTCATTTGGCGTATCACCTGAACTATTTTATATCTGAAAGGCCACGGATGCCAGCCAGAGACACCGTGAGATTCTTTTATGTACGATGTGATTCTGTATACCATGGGATTCTTTTATGTATGTGATTCTTCTGTATACCATGGGATTCTTTTATGTACGATGTGATTCTGTATACCATGGGATTCTTTTATGTACGATGTGATTCTGTATACCATGGGATTCTTTTATGTATGTGATTCTTCTGTATACCATGGGATTCTTTTATGTACGATGTGATTCTTCTGTATACCATGGGATTCTTTTATGTACGATGTGATTCTGTATACCATGGGATTCTTTTATGTGTGATGTGATTCTGTATACCGTGGGATTCTTTTATGTATGTGATTCTTCTGTATACCATGGGATTCTTTTATGTACGATGTGATTCTGTATACCATGGGATTCTTTTATGTATGATGTGATTCTGTATACCATGGGATTCTTTTATGTATGTGATTCTTCTGTATACCATGGGATTCTTTTATGTACGATGTGATTCTGTATACCATGGGATTCTTTTATGTACGATGTGATTCTGTATACCATGGGATTCTTTTATGTACGATGTGATTCTGTATACCATGGGATTCTTTTATGTATGTGATTCTTCTGTATACCATGGGATTCTTTTATGTACGATGTGATTCTGTATACCATGGGATTCTTTTATGTATGTGATTCTTCTGTATACCATGGGATTCTTTTATGTACGATGTGATTCTTCTGTATACCATGGGATTCTTTTATGTATGTGATTCTGTTTACCATGGGATTCTTTTATGTACGATGTGATTCTGTATACCATGGGATTCTTTTATGTATGTGATTCTTCTGTATACCTTGGGATTCTTTTATGTAAGATGTGAGTCTTCTGTATACCATGGGATTCTTTTATGTATGTGATTCTGTATACCATGGGATTCTTTTATGTACGATGTGATTCTGTATACCATGGGATTCTTTTATGTATGTGATTCTTCTGTATACCTTGGGATTCTTTTATGTACGATGTGAGTCTTCTGTATACCATGGGATTCTTTTATGTATTTTCCACCTAACTTGCTGCCACCAGACATGCTTTTATTTATTTATTTATATATTTTATGTAGGAGAGACATCTCGGACAGGAAGGGTTAGACACAGCCTTCATTAAGTCCTTGAACCATTGGACGTATTTATATTTTATTCTTGGTGTCTCTAAACGATTTTATTTCGCGTGGGAGAAACTTTATGAACTTGAAGAGTTAAATGTAGCCTTCGTTACCGCCTACAAGAACTTACCCTGACTGGCGTAATGTTGTGTGTAGATCAGGCTGGAATAAAATGATGGATAGAATATCTAAGGGACTGAATAGGGAGGCTGCCAGAGATCGAGCAGCGTGGAATGCTGCCATTAGGTGACCAAGGGTGACGTATGGAAGCATGTTGGGTCTTTTATAAACAATACAACTGCCAGGGGTCATTGGTAAGGAGCAGCCGACACGTGTGGCACATCCTACAGTACAACATAATGTGTAAATCAGCATCAGCCCACATAAGAGGTTTATGGTGTTATTGTTGGTGTTGCTGGTGTTGTCACCTTGTATAGCCACTAATTGATTCTATATATATTGTAGGTACACAGGGTATAGAGAGGACAGGGTGGGGGGGAGGGGAGTTGGGGGAGTATGTAGGGGAGGATGGAGGGGAAAGTTTGGTGGGTAGGTAGAGAAGGAGAGGGAGAAAAGAGAGTTAGAGGAGGAGTGAAGGGGGAGGAAAGTGATGTGGGTTGTAGGTAAGGAGGGGAAGGAAGGTAGAGTTAGGTGGGTGGGTAAGAAAGGAAGAGGAGGATGTCAGGTAAGTAGGGGAGGAGGGGAAGGAAAGTTAAGTTGGGAAAGTAGGAGGGAGGAAAGCCAAATTGAGTGGATAGGTGAGAGAGAGAGAGAGAGAGAGAGAGAGAGAGAGAGAGAGAGAGAGAGAGAGAGAGAGGAAAATGTGTATGGAGAAGGATAAAGGGCTGAGAAAGTATAAAGAAGGAAGAATGAGGGAATGACAGCGAAATCCATCCAGACTAAACACCAAATCCCTACTGACCTAATCCCTGTTGACACCTCTGAGCCTAATCCCTCGGGTCGTGTATGTTTTAATCCTGGCTAATCCATGAGAAGTATGTTAATCTGAGGTATAATCAGGATACACCCAGCTGTTATGAAGGAAAAATTATAGTGTTGCATCGTGGTGCTCTTATGCGGCAGGGATAGGCAGGTGGGGAGATGGGTAGGTAGATGGTGAGGCAAGGATAGATAGATGGTGAGGAAGAGATAGGTAGATGGTGAGGCAAGGAGAGATAGATGGTGAGGAAGGGATAGGTAGATGGTGAGGAAGGGATAGGTAGATGGTGAGGAAGAGATAGGTAGATGGTGAGGAAGGGATAGGTAGATGGTGAGGAAGGGATAGACAGATGGTGAGACAGGGTTCGACAGATGCTGAAGCATTGATTGATAGATGGTGAGGCAGGGATAGGCATATGATGAGACAAGGATGGGTAAATGTTGAGGCATTAATAGAGAGATGGTTTGGCAGGGATAGGTAGATGGTTAGGCAGGTAGGAGATACGTGGGAGGACAGACAACATGATAGGCAGGGTGAGGGTGTAGATAGCGAGTAAATCAGATTTGAGAGGCTGGAGGTAGGCAGAGACGAGGCAGAGGAAAGAGAGAAGGTAGGAAGAGAGGCAGAGGAAAGAATGAGATAGTTAGAGAGGCAGGAGTGAGGAAAATGATACTAAGAAGATAGGCAGAGGCATGGGAGAGGCAGAAGAAATGCAGGAAGGTAGGCTGAGAGGTAGGACAGTGACAGAGGAAAGGAAGAAGGTAGTCAGGAGAAAGGCAGGAGGTAGGCAGAGACTTGGAATAGGGTGGAAGGAAGCAGGAGGCAGAAAAGGAAGCAAGAAGGTAGGCAGAAAAGTGGAGGAGAGGAACGGTTTGGGTAGAGAGGAAAGAGGCAGGAAGAGGATAATAGAGGGTGGGTAAGAGGTACAAGAGGTGGGTAGAGAGGAAGGAGGAAGACTTGAAAGACACAGAGGAAGGTTGGAAGAGAGAGGAGAGAGGCAGAGGATGTTAAGAAGGCAGGCATCAAACCATACCAATTTAGTAGACTCCACATACCTTCTTAGTCGCCTAGGCAACCGTGAGTTAGGCAGGAGATGCGAGATTGAAGAGTGATGAGGCAGAAGGGATGGGGTGAGGCGGGGATGGGGGAGGCAGGGACGGGGAAGAGGTAGGGATGGGGGAGAGGTGCGGTTGTCACTCTTTCCTTCTTGTCTCCCTCCCTCTTCCCCTTCCCTCCCGTCTTTTCCTAGTTTCCTTCCAATTCTCCCTTATCTCCTCTCTCTTCCCACGTCTCCCATTCTCCATCATTCTCCTTCTCTTTCGTCCTCCTCCCTCCACCCTCCTGTTCCCCCCTCCATCTTACCTTTACCCATATTCTTTCCTCCATTCCCCCCCTTCATCTCTCCTGCTTCTATCCCTGCTTCAGTATTTGCCCTGTTCATCCTTTATTCTTCCCCTTTATCTTCCATCTTCAGTTTTTCAGTCTATTCCTGTTTCAAATATTTCTCTCTCTCTCTCTCTCTCTCTCTCTCTCTCTCTCTCTCTCTCTCTCTCTCTCACTCACCATAAATGTTTGTGCTATCCTTAACTTATCCTCGTAACCTAGTCAGATTCTTTGACAACTGGTACCCACTATGAAGCAACTGATCTGCTGCAGTTATATTCTTTTCGTATGTTCTTATATGCACATGTGTGTATCCTTAAAAAAAAAAAAGTGGTTAGTATAATTTTGTCATACCAAGAAAAGTAACGCGTCATTAGGTTAGCGAATAATTCTCGTCTGTTAACTCTGAATTTGTCGTTTTGGCATTTTTGCCGTATAGAGCTTATCCCAAGGCACTGAAGTTACCTGCCTGGCCATAACTAACATCTTTGTGTTCTGGGGAAGGAGCTGGGATGTGGCAGCTTTATTTATTAATCTTAAAGACGTAGCTAAGAGTAGGGACAGGAATGGAAGGAAGAGCTTGGAAATAAAGCGGAAAGGAACGGCAGGTGGATGGATGGACCCTACCCAGCTCCTACCCTCCTCCTACATCCTTTCCACCCCCACCCGTTTGCCTTACCCGCTGCCTCCCCCTCCTCCATCACCACCAACGCGCACTACACGTCTGCGGTCCTTGCCCTTACACCTATCCACATCCTACTTCCCCTCCTGTATAATTCCCTCCCCTATTTCCCTCCCACATCCCATATCACCCCCTCCTACCACCCCCTCACCCCTACCCCTTCTTAAATCTCATCTTTTTACCACCCCGTATTTTCCCACCCTTACCCCCTTCTACCTCCTCTATTCCTCTGCCCCCACCTATCCCCTCTCCTACCTCCCATCTTTCCGCACGTCCCCATCCCTCCTCCTCCCACCCTTCTTCTTCATTGTGCCTGACGGAGCACGCCTCGCATTACCTGAAGACAATGGCAAGTTGATCTCTGGTACCCTCTCACACCCACACCACCCCATACCCCTACACCCACACCCTACTGACCCTCACCCTCCATCATACAGTCTGTCTCACACTTACACCCTTCCACCTTTTCACACCCACACCTCTCCTCACACCCACACCTCTCCTCACACCCACACCTCTCCTCACACCCTCCACCCTCCAACACATTCCACCCACACAACCCAACCTCACACCCATACACCCTTCCTCTTAGTCCTCTTCACATCCAGCACCCCACACCCTCAACCACACCCTCCCAGAACCTTGCTCACACCTGCACCTTCCCCATGCCTCAGTTCCACTAAGATCACTACCCTTCAGCTTTGCCTTAAATCAACACTGGTTCTGACGTCATTTTTCCACACGTTCTCGTTTAGCGGGCAGGATGATAGAAAACGTCATGTTAGTACAACTAAAGTGATATATATTAGATATGGGTATAGCAAGAATACGTATGAGTAATGAATTAAAACCTGTCCAGATTGATGTGAACGAAAGTTAAATGGTTAATGTACAAAAATAAATGTTCAGTACTTGCTGAAAGTATCGAAATAAAAGACTAATAAATTCATCCTCACCTGTCAAATAATAGAGAAAAACTATCCATATAACTATTACATTCATTTGTCTATCCCTGCGTGATAAAAGTATGTATATACAGGTAACTAACCACAAATAGATTACATCAGTTTATCATCTAATGCGTGAAGTCATGCTGACCATCATACTATGCCAGACTCGTTGGCAGTTCATTTACACTCGATTTACTGCCAGAATTGCTTCTGCTTCCTGAACACTTTTAAGTAAATGTGACTGCAAGTGTCTGGC
Source organism: Coenobita brevimanus (assembly GCF_032717465.1). Classification (NCBI taxonomy): domain Eukaryota; kingdom Metazoa; phylum Arthropoda; class Malacostraca; order Decapoda; family Coenobitidae; genus Coenobita; species Coenobita brevimanus. Next base: position 60,081 of record NW_027643365.1, on the reverse strand, counting down.
ATTTGCCTTGTGAGCTAAATAATAAAGTTGCAACAATACTTCCGGCCGGGTGCAGGTAGACTGGTCCACGACGTATTCTTCCTTGTTTTACCTGAGTGTATTATACACAAACGATACATTTTCAACGACTTATCTATGATAGGTATACAGAATAATACATGTTAATGCCTCCGAACCATGCCAAAATCTCCTTTATTGCACAAAATCAGCATAAATGGGTAGCGTGGAAATTTTCCACACTGATGTGGAAGGACGTCCGTCTCTTCCACGTGTAGGTACGTCGTTCATTTGTTTTTCCGCAATAACGGACGATTTCCACGAAACAACATCCCAACCACCCTTATTCGCACCTTGCATCCACATCCACACTCTTACACCCACACCCCGCCGTAACCCCGCCATCTTACACTCTTCCTCACATCCTCCATCCAACATCCTCATCACTTAACTTCCCCTCTCTCACCCAATACCTACCTTCCTCGTGCGCTACACTTGGCACTTAATCTGCACCTTCCATTCTCTCCACAACCACCCACCACTCACCCTACGCCACCCTCCTCTCACCTTACATTCATTGGTACAGAAACCAAACTTACGGCTGTACGTTCAATACTTTAATTGCGAAAGGGAAGGAAACCCATAACTCAGACTGACAATTTTCTGGTTATTAGCCTCTATCAACCTCTGTTGCAAATTACTAAGTGTAGGTATAGAAATTGCCTAGTAACCATACTTTCGTTACAGAAATTGCCACAAAACCTGGGGTCTTGCCTTCACCTTTGCGATTTAAGTTTTAAGCATGCGGAAATTAGACCAACGATTAAAACCACGGAGGGAACATTTCCAACAGATTTTGATTGAATTATCAAAGAGGAGCGTACGAATGGATATAATCCTGAACACAAAATTTGAAAGGCCTTGATATTATGGATATTGACAAATACGTAAAACAGTTCCCGGCACCAGCGATGATGGTTTAAGAATTACTGACGAACATTTACAGGTAAATGAAACAAAGAATTTCTCAGTAAAATAGACCTGTAAAAATATCGAACACTGAACCAACTTTCGTTACAAGAAGATTGGTTACTGAAATCTGGCAGTCAGTCAGTCCACCTGCTGCCTTGCATTCCCATTTTTCATCCAGTTTTTTTAATCCCACTGGAAACAGTCCCCCCCCCCCCTTCCTAGCCACTGTTTCTTACTTCCACCCTATATTTGTCACTCCTGCTGTCCACCATTTACTTTCTGCAACTTCCCTCCATTCACTGTTTGTTGCCTTCACTTTCCACCCTCTACCTCCCACCTTTACCCCTTGTCTCCGGGCTCTTACCTCCACTTTCCATCTCCCACATCCCTCTCTGCATTACCTCCAGTTCTTCTCTTGTTACCTCACCCATTTATCTCTCACGCCCACCCTCACGACTGGACAAGACGTGGGATGTCGAGTTGGAACAGTTACGTGAGAGAGTGACGATTAGCAGACACCTTCATTTGTTCCCACAGTCTCTCCCCTTTCCCATATGCCCCCCTCCCCCCCATTGCCCTCCACATACTCATCTCCCGCTTTACTCATCGGATTATCCCCTACATTCACCCTTCTCATATATTTCCCTGTCCAACACATACATCCACTTCTGCGTTATTCACCTGACTCAGGCCAGTCATGCTTCATCTTCTCTCTTTTCCCTATATTTACCTGTTAATTTACAACATCACCTTAACTCTACCTTCCTGTTTGCCTAACTAGTGATTTACCTGTGTACTGTATTTAGTTACCTACCATCCTACATACCTAGCTACTCACCTACCCACCTGCCTGCTTACCTACCTACTTACTTAGCTACTTATCACTCATTCCCCCGTACTACTCATTTTCCATATACTTTACCTATCTGCTAGTATATTTACCTACTTATCCTTTAACAACTCATTTACTCATTCGCACTACCCACCTACCTATACAGTCTACTCATTTATTAACATCACGACATCCATCCACCCTACCACCTCTACCCACCTGCCCACTTAGCCTAACCACGCATCTACCGACCCTACCCAAGTGTGGATCTTGTACGTGCAAAACAATACAGCACATCCTTTCTCACACCTGACCCACACCATAACCCATACCCACACCACACCTGTTACCCACATCTTACTTCTTACTCACATCTTACCCACACCACACCTGTTACCTACACCATAACTCTTACCCACACCACACCTGTTACCCACACCTTATTTCTTACTCACACCTTACCTACACCAAAACCCTTACCAACACTACACCTGTTACCCACACCATAACTCTTACCCACACCACAGCTGTTACCCACACATTATTCACACTTTACCCACATTTAATTCCTAACATTCATCCCACATTTACTCTTTACGCATAATTACTCTCGTTTTACTCATACCAGACTCATATTTACACCATTCTTACTCGTTACTAGCATTTCACCTATGCAAGCCCTGGCCAATCCTACATACACCCACCCTGTCTACTGTATGTGTACGAGTTATCACATTAACTCACTCACCCATCAGTTCATCCACTACGTCCATCAAGTATTCATCTGACCACCAATCATCGTCAATTTATTCCTACCTAATCACTCGTTCAATCATCCAGACCCATCCATCCATCCTTGCATCCTCCATCCATCAGTAATATTTGCATAATTATTCATCTCTTCCTTCATCTGCCTTCACTACTCGAATGACACTAATCTTATTCGAGTTGACTTCCCTATCTACTCATCAGCCTACCTACCCACTTAGCTGTCTGTCTGTCCACCTACATACGTATCATCCTGCCTGCCATCCTGTCTACCTACCAACCAATCATACCATCTACCACTAAACCTACTTTCCTGTGTATCTGCCTTGTAATGAGACAACAAACCACAAAATTAATAAAATTGGTACTTACGTATACCAACAAAGGCAACCGGATTATATTAAACTGCATTACTTAATTACACATGAATTACATAACAGTGATGAATAAAACTGATGAATAATTATATAAATCTATCTGATGCAAGCACTGATGGATGGATGGGTCTGGATGATTGAACGATTTTTTTTTTTCATACACAATTGACTAACAACCTTTATGATGGGGTGCGTAATGCATTAGACAAAGTAAATCGCAGGAGAATACGACCCCCAAGTCCTGAGAAACTAGACTTTACGTAGTCAGTGTCGACCAAGCTGTTGAACGGGGAGGGGGGTTGTGATTGCATGCTACGTTTTCCAGTGTATTTTATAAACTGAAGAGCATCATAACTGTCCAGAGGGGAGGGTGTAGGCTACTCTGTGTATTTCTCCACTTTTTTTCGTCGTCAATGTTTAGGGTGCAATATATTTTAACCTCATCAGTACGATGACTTCTTGTTTTACCCATGCGTCCTTGGATGCGAGGCCTGGGGGAGGGGGGGACTGGTTTACGATTGAAAATTGAGAGGAAGGATGGGACTGGAGTGTACAGGTGTTGTGATGAGGAGGAGTAGATGGAGATGGTTTGGGCATGTGGAGAGGATGGAGGATGACAGGTGTGGAGGGATGAGAGGTGTGAATGAAGAATTGAGAGGAAGGATGGGACTGGAGTGTATACGTGTTGTGATACTAAACTGTAATGAGGAGGGGTAGATTGAGATTGTTTGGGCATGTGGAGAGGATGGAGGATGACAGCTGGGTGTAGAAAATATAGTGCCCTGGTCCGCTGTGCAGCTTACGGATGCAAAAATGGGCAGAGAAATTCATCGAAGAGATAGCATTCATTTTAAAGGCAAGAAATATATCTTGTTGCTAAGTCTATAAGAGTACTGATGAACACTACACTTTTTACACTCGTGCAACATACGATATATTCGCATCGCGTTTAAAAAATTCCAAGGTGCAAAAAATAGGTGTTCAAAGACTAGAGAGAGAGAGAGAGTTGTAATATACAGTTACAGAAAAGTGCATCGATGTCAGTGATTTGTGTATATACCATCGACCTCAGTTTTATCTTTGTTATCATAATTAAGCAGACAGTAGGTGAAGGAGGTTACAAAGAAAAAAGATTAAAAATAAGTGTATTACAATGCAGTAACCTATGACGTTGATTTATTGACACTCTTGACTAAATGTATCCCATACAGTTGGTAGGGCTAGGCAGAAGATATCATAATCTATATATATTTTTGTACTGGGCTATGTATTTATACAAAGGAGCGGCATTGAGACAGCGAAAACAATAACGGTGGAGGCTGCAAGTGCTGGTGTTTCAATATGGCCACCGTAAATGACACACTCGCTGCGGAACCTCTCCATGTTATAGAGCTCAGTGGTCGGCAGTGGGTCAAGTTCTGCTAATTTTAAATCTACCCATACATTGCATCATTAATATATTGCATGAAGAAGTAGCTAAAAATCGACAGTGTCCCCTAATAGATACAGTAATACATCTTTATTATTAAGTTATAATTAAATGATTGAAGATTTTATTGAACTCTATTTTCTTCCCCTCCCGTCCCAGAGCCATGTTTGAAGGTAAAGCTTCTCTCGTATTTACTGACTCCTTTTCCTGTTTTTGTGCATTTAAAGCTGATGTGAATGCTTGTAGCTATTACAGGAATCATGGGCAACATACCGGTGTAATTGTATCCATATTTTCTGTATGATTTGAAGACTGGATGAAACATAGGCCAGGCTTACACTAGGTAGGTAAGCTTATGGCGCTGTCAGGATGTACTTATATTTTGTGATGTTGGAGGGATGCCTTCATGTGGTAACACTGATATTACCGCGAAGTGGATCTACCAGGTTATAGAATTATACGCCCCACAGTCCCCTCCCTGACCCCCAAAAGGAGGATGGCGGACGGCAGGAGGTCAACTTTGGCTGCCTGATCACCATAGTGGTTCTTTATCTATCTATCTATCTATTGCCAGACGCCTCAATCCCGTTCGGGGTCGCCACAAACAAATCGCCTCCACGTCGCTCTGTCCCCAGCTATTTCACTGACCCGCTCCCACCTCACACCCCCCTCTCTCATATACCTCTCCACCCCATCCCTCCATCTCATCCTCGGCCTCCCCCTCCACTTCACTCACATACACTCTTTTCGTCAGTTTTTCACCCCCCATCCTCTCCACATGGCCAAACCACCTCAGTGTATTCCTCCTAACGCTTCCTATCACATCCACATCCACACCACAACGCTCCTTTATATCCTCATTTGTCAGTCTGTCTCTCCATGTTACTCCACAGGCTCCTCTTAAATAACTCATTTCCACTGCTCTCACTCTTGACTTGTGTCCTTCCAGCAACGTCCAAGCTTCACTTCCGTGCGTTAGAGTTGGTATCACAATACTGTCATGTAGTAACTTTTTCACTTCCATGCACACTTCCCTGCTTCTTATCACTGCTTTCAAAGAACCAGCAACCTTTCTTCCCTGCTGCACCCTTTCAAGCACTTCACCCTCCAAACCTCCATCCTTACTCATCACACTACCCAAGTACTTAAACGTACTCACATTTTCCAATTCCTCACCATCCAACCTCGCTATACATTCACTGACTTCACCTCTCTCAAAGACCATCACTTTACTCTTCCCTACATTCTCCTTTAGATTCCGTTTCTTACACACTCTCCCAAACTCATCCACCAAGCCTTGCAGCTCCCCTTCGTCTTCACCCAACAACACAGTATCATCTGCAAACAACAGTACAGGGAGTTTCCAAACACTACCCTCTCTCACCAGGGCCACTCCAACATCCACTACCCTACCTTGTACCTCTTTTATTACCCCATCCATGTACAGATTGAACAACCATGGACACATGACACATCCCTGTTTCAACCCAACCTTCAAAGAGAAAAATTCACTTAGTTCACCATCCACACGCACTGCAGCCTTAGCACCATCGTACATACTCTTCACAGCATTCAACAACTTCCCATCTACTCCATATATTCTTAACACTTTCCACAATCCTTGTCTATCCACCCTGTCATATGCTTTCTCCAAATCCATGAAAGCCGCGTACAACTTCTTTCTCTTCTCTAGAAACTTTTCCACTAAAGATCTAAGAATGAATATCTGATCTACACAACCTCTTCCCTTCCTAAAGCCTCCCTGTTCTTCTCCAACTAATTCCTCTGTTCTTTCTCTAACTTTGTCAATAAGTATCCTACCATACACTTTTCCTATTATACTAAGAAGACAGATGCCCCTATGATTACCACACACTTCATTTTCCCTTTTTCCTTTGTACAAGGGAATAATTATACCTGACTTCCAATCCTCCGGGACTCTACCTTCCTCCCAGGCCAATCTGCACATCTTCCACATCCATGTGGAGTAGACTGTAGCACCAGTCGAGCAGGGCAGTACTCCCGAGGTGGATGGAAAGCTGATGACAGGGAGTGCTGGAGCTCCCGTTTCATCAGCCCTCAGGACTAGTTCCTGACCATCCCCCTTTGCTGAACTTTTTCAGTGTCTCAGTTACACAGAGAGTAGGCCAGCATGCTCTCCAGTACAAATTTCTCTATCTATCTTCACCAAACTACATGCACAGTACACACTACACTTCCTATTCAAAATTTACCAAAATGGCGTCAATTCACCTAGCCTCGGAGTCCCCAGGGGGGGGGACCATAAATGCCCCCGCCATCTGCCCCTCTCCCGGTGATGACTCGAGGTGCCTGGAACCACTGTCTGACTCTCTTCTTCTTCATTTCTGCAACATTCGCGGCCTTTCATCTAACTTTCGCTCTGTTGAGCACCACCTCTCCTCCTCTAAACCTCACCTTCTTTTTCTAACGGAGACTCAGCTGTCTGAGGCAACTGACAGCAAACCCTTTTCTGTATCCTCCTACTTTCTTTATACTCATTTCAAAGCCAAAGGTGGCTGTTGTGTATACATACGCAACGACTTATCTTGCTCTCGTGTTCCTGAACTTGATTCTTCTGAATTCTCCACTCTCTGGCTTCGGCTTTCCTGTCATTCTCTGACTAAATATATCTGTGCTGTTTACTTATCCCCTAATTCTACTGACTATCAAAAATTCTTCGACTATCTTACTTCTACGATGGAACACATTCTGTCCATTTCTCCTTTCTCTGAAATCTCCATTCTTGGAGATTTCAATGTTCACCACCACCTTTGGCTCTCCTCTCCTTTCACGGATCCACCTGGTGAACAAGCCTACATCTTTTCTATCCTTAATAACCTAGAGCAGCTTGTACAGCACCCTACCCGTATCCCTGACCGCCTTGGAGAGAGCTCCAACATACTTGACCTCTTCCTCACAACTAATCCTTCAGCTTACTCTGTTAATCTTTTCTCTCCGTTGGGCTCCTCCGATCACAACCTTATTACCTTAACCTGTCCTATCGCTCCAGTACGGCCTGCGGACCCTCCAGGGAAACGTCGTCTCTGGCATTTTGGAGCTGCGGACTGGGAGGCCCTCAGGCAGTACTTCTTTGATTTTCCCTGGAATGATTATTGCTTCCATGGCCGTGAGCCATCTGAGTGTGCCTTGCGCATTACGGAGGTTATTCTCTCGGGCATGGAAGCATACATTCCTTTCTCATATCCTTTGACTAACGCAAGAAAGCCTTGGTTTAATCACGCTTGTTCTAATGCTGTCCGCAACAAGGAGAAGGCCTACAAAAGGTACCGGAGCCAACCCACCCCTGAATCACATAATCTTTACGTTTCTGCCCGGAATCGTGCTAAGTCTGTTCTTCGCTCTACTAAAAATAATTTCATCCATACTAAATGCTCTCAACTCTCCAACTCGAATTCTTCCCGCTCCTTCTGGCACCTTGCCAAAAATCTTTCTAACAACTTTACCTCATCATCCTTCCCTCCTCTTTTCTACTCTGATGGTTCTGTAGCTATTTCTTCTACTGATAAAGCAGATCTCTTCGCACAGACTTTCTCCTCCAATTCCACCTTAGACGATTCCGGTGCTGTTCCTCCATCACTTCCCCCTCTGACTTCCTCATGGCTGACATTAAAATGTCTTCAGTTGATGTATTTTCTGCCATTACTGGCCTCAGTACTAACAAGGCATATGGGCCTGATGGGGTCCCTCCTGTTGTTCTCAAAAACTGTGCTTCTGTGCTTACACCCTGCCTAGGCAAACTATTTCTGCCTTTGTCTGTCAACTTGTACCTTTCCTTCTTGCTGGAAGTTTGCTCTCATTCAGCCAGTCCCAAAGAAGGGTGACCACTCCCAACCCTCCAACTATCGTCCAATTGCTTTAACGTCCTGTATTTCAAAAGTTTTCGAGTCAATTCTTAATAAAAAATTTTAAGGCATCTTTCCTATCACAACCTTCTTTCCGATCGTCAGTATGGGTTCCGTCAGGGACGCTCCACTGGCGATCTTCTCACCTACCTTTCAGACTCCTGGTCATCCTCCTTTCGGGACTTTGGCGAAAGCTTTGCCATTGCACTTGACATCTCAAAGGCTTTCGATCGAGTCTGGCATAAATCTTTAATTTCCAAACTGCCCTCCTACGGTTTCTATCCTTCTATCTGTACCTTCATCGCTAGCTTCCTTTCTGGTCGTTCTATAGCTGCTGTCGTAGACGGCCATCGTTCTTTTCCTAGATCTATCAACAGTGGTGTTCCTCAGGGCTCTGTCCTATCACCAACTCTCTTCCTTTTATTCATCAATGATCTTCTAAGCTGTACATCTAACTCTATCCACTCATACGCTGATGACTCCACCCTTCACCTTTCCATTCGGTTCCCGCAACGCCCATCTCAACAGTTACTTCAAGAAACAAGGGATGAGGCTATGGCACACCTAATGTCTGACTTGGCTCATATCTCTGACTGGGGTAAAAATAATATGGTTGTCTTTAATGCTTCTAAGACTCAGTTCTTACACCTATCAACCCGACAAAATCTTCCACAGGTATACCCACTAATGTTTAATAATATTCAGATTAATCCTGCATCATCCTTGAACATGCTTGGGGTTTCATTTACTCAGGACTTATCTTGGAAAGATCATATTGCATCTCTTGTAAAATCTGCTTCCAAGAGATTGGGTGTGCTAAGCCGACTCCGCTCTTTCTTTACCCCTGCACAATTGTTGACTCTATACAGGGGTTTTATCCGCCCCTGTGTGGAGTACAACTCTCATGTGTGGGGAGGCTCCCCACATACAGCTCTTCTCAATAGGGTGGAGTCAAAGGCTTTTCGTCTCATTAACTCTCCTCCTCTTACTGACTCCCTTCAACCTCTGTCTCTTCGCCGCACTGTTGCATCTTTATCTCTTTTCTATCGCTACTTTAATGGTCACTGCTCCTCTGAACTGTCTGCTTGCATTCCTCCACCTCTACGACAGGCGCGTAGCACCCGTCTGGCAGCAAACTCTCATCCCTTTTCTGTCCAACTCTCTAATGCAAGAGTTAACCGTTACTCCCAGTCTTTCATTCATGCAACAGGTCAGCTCTGGAACTGTCTCCCTCTGTCTGTATTTCCTCCTGCCTATGATCTCCAGTCTTTCAAACGCAGTGTGTCCAGGCATCTCAAAATGATCGGATCTTGAATTTGGCTCTCTATTGTATTTTGTTTTTCTCTTGGAGGGAACTGTTACTGCGGGCTCATGGCCTTTGGTTCCTTCTTCCTCGCATTAAAAAAAAAAAAAAAAAAAAATAATAATAATAATAATTCTACTACTATCTCTCCCCCATGCTTCAGCATTTCACCACACACTCCATCAATTCCTGGGGCTTTCCCCGATTTAACTTTCTTCATTGCTTCCACAATTGCCATCCTACTGATTTCTTCCTCTCTTCTCACATCCTTCTGTCTCCCAGCCATTCCCCAGCCAATTATATTCCCTTTATTTTTATTCTCTATGTTCAACAATTCCTTAAAGTGTTCTCTCCATCTGCTCACTTTTTCTCCCTTCTCCACTAGTAATCTGCCATTTTTATCGTTCACTCCCTGACTAACTTCTTTAACTCTCTTTACCTCTTTCAAGAACATTTTCTTACATTCCCTCCACTTTACATTCAAATTCCTTTCAAATCCCTCATCCACTCTTTTCTTACTTTCTCTTACTGATCTTTTCACCTCTCTCTTCCTCTCTACATATAACTCTTTCTTCCATCTCTCAGCTTCTTCCACATCCCTATTTCTCATCCACTCACGATATGCTTTCTTCTTTTGTGCCACAGCCTGTCTCATCTCTTCATTCCACCATGCTGTTCCTTGAACCCCCTTTCATAAGAACGTAAGAAGAGAGGATAACTGCAGTAGGCCGGTTGGCCCATGCTAGGCAGCTACTAGAAGAGTAACTGAACTACTAGAATGAGATAAGGATAGTAAAGAAGAAGGCTCTCCCCCGCCCTCCAAACCCTCCAGGCGAAGCCGGCAGGAAAAAGTCAGAAAGAACACCACGCCGTATAGAAAAACTGGCGTGGACATTTTACAGGAAAGTGTGAAAGGAGAATAGAGACTATCACAGTGTAACCTGAAAAGGAAAAATTATGAATTAGTATTGGTTATAAGATTTCCTTTTTTCTATATCCACCCCTTATTAGTCATATGCTTATCTAGCCTATGCTTGAAACTTCTCTTCACCCCACACACCACCTCCCATGCTGCACAGATTTCTTCTGTGAATATCTTGCACACACCTTCCACGTCCCTCATCTGCTACAATCCATATTTACCCAATCGCTCCTCTACTTCTCTTATATTCTGCCTTTTTCCATCCTCTTGTAACCTTTCCACCCTCCTTGTATGAACCACTTCCTCCTGCCCTTCCCTTCTTCAATTCCTCCATTTCATTTGGACCTTGATTCTCGAAGTAGAAGCTATTCAAGCTTTGATGGTTGTCAGCTCCAATTATTCTTTTGCAAGTACAAATGATGATGCTGAGCAATTCATTTCAGTGTTTCCAGATTCAGACATAGCAAAAAAAACAACAAACAAGAAGAGACAAAGGTGGAATACTGCATTCAGTGTGGTATTGCACCATACCTAAGGAACTGTGATAAATCTGGTGTCCATAGATTTCCTCACTCCACATCTTTCACGAATCACATTACTTCGTATCCTATCCACTCTCTGTACCCCACATACGTTCCTCAGCAGTCCCATCTCCACTGCTCTCACTCTTGACTTTTCATTTCCATGCCACACCATAGTCTCACACACTCCTTCATGTAAGCCTCGTGCAGCTGCAACCCTCAAGCCTCTGTTTCTTATCAAGGCCTTCATTGCACCAGTTACATTTCTTCCTTGTGTCACTCTACTTTCCACTTCTTTTGCACATTTTCCTCTTTTTTTCTATCACTGTACCCAGGTATTTGAACTCTCTCACCAATTCCAGTCTCTCTCCATTCACTGTAACATCACACTGGGAGTCACCTTCTCTCTCATTAACCATCACTTTACTTTTTTCTACATTTACTTTCAAGGCACGACGCTCACAGACATCAGCAAAACTCTGCACTAGCCTACCAAGTTCTTGCTCGGTATTTGCAATCAGTACTGCATCATCAGCATACAACAAATTTGAGATATTCCATCCTTCACCATTCATCACCAACGCCATCCCTCTCTCCATTACTCGTGTTTTTACTTCTCTCATCACCCCATCCATATATACTGAACAACCACGGGTACATCACACAACCTTGTCGCACGCCCGCACCGATCGTGAATCATTCACTTAGATGCCCATTAATTCTTATACATGCTTCACTACCATCATCATCATCATCATCATCATCATCATCATAATAATGATGATGATGATGATGATGATGATGATGGTCATGATGATGATGGTCATGATGATGATGATGATGATGATGATTTTTTCTTTTTTTTCTTTTTTTTTGTCGACAGATAGACGTACGGAACTCTGAAGGAATTCCACAGCAAGCCATGAGGAAAGCCAGTCAGCCAGCCAGTCAGTAAGCCAGTCAGCCATCACTTACCTGCGTTAAAAGCTAAGTAATATTTCGCCTGTTAGATTAGATAGATAGATAGACAGATAGACAGATGGATGGCTAGATGAATGGATAGATTGATAGGTAGATGGATAAATAGATACAGTAGATGGATGGAGGGATGGGTGAATAGATAGATGGATGAATGGATGGATGGATGATAGATTGATAGATGGATGGATGGATGATAGATTGATAGATGGATGGATGGATGGATAGATGGATGACAGATTGATAGGTAGATGGATACATAGATAGATGGATGGAGGGATGAGTGGATAGATAAATGGACAGATAGATAGATAGACAGATAGATGGATGGATGGATGGATAGAATGATAGATAGATAGATAGGCAACTTACACTGCCACACGTCACTCTAACACACACACACACACACACACACACACATTCAAAGTCCCCTTTCATACACTCGTATACATAAATTCCCTCTCTCTCTCTCTCTCTCTCTCTCTCTCTCTCTCTCTCTCTCTCTCTCACACACACACACACACACACACACACACACACACACACACACCGGTGATGCTTACCTAATGGATGTGAGATTAACAAGGAGAGTGATGTGGGTGAGGTGGAGGAGGGGAGAGGGAGGGGGAGACCGAGGATGAGACGGAGGGGTGGAGTATAAAGGCATATGAGAGAGGGCGGGTGTACGTTGGGGGGAGGGCAGTGAAATGGCCGTGGTCAGGTCGACATGGAGGTGATTTGTTTGTGGCCACCCCTTACGGGATGAAGGCGTGTGTCAAGGGAGAGAGAGAGAGACGCCAAAAGACCTGTGTGTATCAGAGTTCATAATCAAAATATCATCCACGTCATATCTATCTATTTATCTAACTGTAAGCTTACCTAAATCTACCAGACCAAAACTAATCTACCTTTACTGACTACCCTACCCTGCCCTGCCCTACCCTACCCTACCCTGCCCTACCATACCCTGCCCTACCCTACCCTACCCTACCCTACCCTGCCTTGCCCTGCCCTACCCTACCCTACCCTACCCTACCCTACCCTACCCTACCCTACACTACCCTACCCTACACTACCCTACCCTACCCTACTCTACCCTACCCTACCCTGCACTACCCTACCCTACCCTACCCTACCCTACCCTACCCTACCCTAGACTGCCCTACCATACATTACCCTACCCTACCCTACAGTACTCCACCCTACCCAACCCTACACTACCCTACCGTACTCCTCCCTGGCCTACCCCAAGGTCTAGTGATGTCACGCGGCACCTGAGCCCACCACTCCAGCAGGGTTAAGATTTATGCCCCAGGGTGAAACGTCCAATAGGTCCGGGTGTCATTTACTATGTGCAACTTAGGGGTGGGATAGGTAGAATAGGACTGACAAACAACAGCTTGCAAACCGCATCCGTTTTTCGTTACTACACACACACACACACACACACACACACACACACACACACACACACACACACATGCACATAGCTGCACTTCCACACAGCCATACGTCCACAAAGTCTCCAAAGTCACATGCAGTAGAATATGACACAGAAGACTGATTGATTTGATTATTAACCCAACGAATCATTGGTCACATTTTCATTTCATTCTTACTATCTCAAGACGATTTTATTTAACATAACAAAGATCTGTGGCAGTGAAGGTTAACTAAGATATTATTCCTTTCGCAGGGGTGACGAACGGCCAGTAACAGGAGTAGCCAACAGAGAGCTATGTGGCATTTCTTTACTGCAGTGTGTCACCATATCCCGCCCCACACCACCACACATCCCCGCCAGTCCCTCTCTACTCACCAGTCTTCGAAACGACCTAACATTGTCTTTCCAAAGCCACGAAGTGTAGATGTTGATACAAATAAACGTGAAATACAATTATGTCTGAGTTTCTCTCCTAACCTGAGCATGTCATCAAATAAATAACTGGTATCTTGTGTAATTACCTTTTTTTTTTTTTTTTAATATTAACTAACAGGAAACTCCCAGCCCAAAAGTAGTCAAGATAGAGGGTTCTCAGCCCCTACATCACTTCAGAATCTCTGTACCTAAATTCTCGAGGCCAATGACGTGCATAATTTTTGCATAATAATCTGTACGTAGAGCGAATAACATGCTAGTTTATGGAATACAGGAGTCTGCCACAACTCTCCATTGAGGATAAGAATGGTTAAAGGAAAAAAACGTAGACAGAGGCGAATGGGAGAAGGCTGTGGTATTAGACTAATGGGGGTACTGTTGATATTTTCACTGCCTTTTTTTCTCATATACAGAGTGAAACTAAAGCTTTATTAATCCTCAGATACGCACATCATTGTTAACTGACGTGATCTGGTACAAGTATGGCTGAAAATAAAATATGTAATCAGAAAAGCGGCCAAAAAAAAAAAAAAAAAAAAAATCGTTGCTTCTGCTACTAGTGGATGTTATTACAGTCAACCGAGAAGGCCCGATGAAGGTATGTGTTTGGCCAGGTTTATATATCTGTCTATCAGTCTGTCTGCCTGCCTGACCGCCTGCCTGTCTGTCTTTTCTGCCTCCCTGCCTGCCTGCCTGTCTGTTAGCAAGATTATAAGGAAAAGACAGCAGATTATCTTATTTCTTTATTTAGATTTTGAATTTACCGTTCTATACAAACTCATACGAACTCGGGAACGTTGTCGCTGGAATCCAAGCAGGAAGAGTCAGCGGACAGTGACTAATTTTTCGCAGTTGCCCATCCATTTTACTGCTTTCTCTGACCAGGAAGCCCACCCCAACTTAATCTGTTGCGTCACAAAAGGTGCGCGGGGAAGTCAAGCGAGCAGATCATCTCTGTCATTAGACTTTGAGTTAGGTTAGGATGAAGTAATTTTTTTTTTTATAGCATTCAGTAAAAGGTCAGGGGTACAAGACAAGGATAAAGGTTCAGTCAGTCGTCATGTCCGAGTGAGAGGCTCATCAATTTCGAAGCATTGTGATGAACAAGCAATAAACAGAACGTCAGAAACAGACTCCGTGGAGAGAGTGCATCAGACATAACGTCTACGCGATTGTTTTATTTTCTGTTATCATACTTCAGAACCACAGGTGTTTAGTGATAAAGTGGACGGGTGTTTCAACCGATTGTGTGGCGCGAGTGTTGTTGGCGTCACTTCATAAGCTGGTGGTTAGATTTTGCTGGATTATCCCACCATTGTCCTCCTGCATGTGATCTGTCGCCTTGTTCCCACTGCACCCACCAAAGGTATGCTGTTTGACTTTATTAATTCTGTACCCATTTTACTCAAACTTGGCCTAAAATTATCATCTCTCCAACTTGAATACTGAGTTGTAGCAATAGATTAATACTAGAATATGTAAGTCACAAAAAAGTGCCATTGAAGAGGAGCCGTAGCGCTGCCCTTTTCTGTCAATGGCCCATGTGAAGTAAGCGGCAAAAGGACGAAAATCTAGGTCAAGTTACCCTGAAAAAAAGTAGTATAATGCAGGATATTAGGATATTCGAGGAAGTTGTGGACAGTTGAGAGTTGTTTGTGGTTTGCAATAGCGAGACAGGCAGAAAGACACATAGACAGAAGACAGACAGACGCATGGCAAGGAGACAGGAAAGGGAAGAAGAAGCGTGGCGTTATTTTGAGTGAAGTTGACATCATAGCACATTAAAATATATTTGTGCCGCAACTTTAATAGCATGTCTTCTTATGTATTACCAAGGTCCCTTGACGAATAGTGAGCTTACACACACACACACACACACACACACACACACACACACACACACACACACACACACACTGCAACCACATCAAACTATACAACCCCCACCCCCCCTCCACTCACAACACATTCACTTAGACACACACACACACACACACACACACACACACTGTACACCGCTCGCTGGCACAGTGGTAGCGTTCTCGCTTGCCATCTGGTAGACGGGAGTTTGCGCCTCGCTCAGGTTGCGAAAAGTTTCACTGACGAAGTGGGTGGTTACTGTCCCCCTTGAGCAAGGGGACGGGTGTGTGCTTGTGTGAAGGTCACAGCCTTGCCCTTAGATCGGACTATATGAGCTCTCAGCTCCCTTCCGGGAGGGTAAAAGCTGACGATCACGACCATCACGTGATCCTGACCGACCCGGTGAATTACATAAGGCCACACCGTCCCACACAGTACTGCACTTACACACATACAGATCCACGTTACATAGCCATATCCCCATGGACACACACACACACACACACACACACACACACACACACACACACACACACACACACATACACACACACAATACTCTCTAGTGGAACTTGCTAATGGGGTAATGTGTGTATGTAACTTTGGTGGTGTGAGAGGTTGCCATGGTAACACTCAGGCACCTCCCACTAGTGAAAGATTTTCTGAACGGTATATTTTTGCATAAGGCTGGTTAATATCGTTTTGTACACACACACACACACACACACACACACACACACACACACACACACACACACACACAGTAAGTAAGTAAGTAAGTATTTATTGACCACAATATCCAGTTACACATACAGGATTTCAAGCAACAATAAACCTTAACATGATAAGCAGTACATCAGATATTAGCAAACAATTATGGTCCACAAAACAAGCGAAGTATTAAAGGGTTGATCAGTGCATCTATATAGCCTTAATGAAAGATGGAAATCATTACACTTCTGATTAGAAATGTAACTACAATGTCACCAATCACGTTTTTTACGAGAAAAATTTCCCAGTGATATATCATGGTTAGAATAAGAGCATACAAAATGAATTAAATACACTTTAAATAACATAGGTTATGGTAAACATTATAGTACACACTAGCCAAAACAGGAAAGGACCTTATACACTATCTCCTCAATAGGAAACTAAACATCGTCACCAATGATTTGACTCCAGGATATAAAGTTATATCTTGTACGTATGTGCTGAGTCAGTGGACACACCTCCAGTACATGCAACTCTGTTTGCACAGTACCAAATGGACAGAACCGCTCTGCTACCGGGAGACGTCCCAGTCCACGCCGATTCCAACGGCCCGTCTCAATAGCCAGATTGTGACTGATTACCCGCAGCCGACTAAATGCCATTCTGTGTACCTCACTAGTTTTACCACGACATTTATAGATCTCGTGAACTGTTAAGGTAGGGTTCAACACATTATAAATTAGGCTTCTAGAAGATGTAGAGTTAGAAATTGATTGCTTTAAAGATTCAATGCCGACTTTAACATCATCAACAGAATTATTAATTAAACTCTTAATGTGTTTACTTGTTGGTGTGTTAGCCGCCATGGTCAGCCTGACACACACACACACACACACACACACACACACACACACACACACACACACACACACACACACACACATACACACATGAACACGTTCGAAAACACAGACATAAAGACAAAGACAAAGTAACATAGAACCACACCAGCATCCTACCACACCTCCAGACACACAGCCATAGCTCTGCATAGCCTCGCCTCCAAGGACACACGCCATCCCTCCACACAAACACCCACTCCTCTACATATGTAACCTCAACACGCAGCTGTACCTCCACCTACGTAACCCCAACCTCACATTAACAAAAGTTGTTCCACCTCAACACACGTAGCCCCACATTCAATCATTCATACACGATAACATCTTCACAAACGTCGATTCATCAACACATACATATCCATAACCCGACACACAAAGTTCTATTTCTATATACATAGCCATATCTTTAAATACATCTAGTTATCCCTGAAAGCATACACACACACACACACACAAAGTTATACGTGTCCACAGAACAGGCGAAACTTGGAATGTGACATCCGTAGCCTTACTTTCAGGCAGCAAAATTTCTTAACGAATATATAGCCGATCGAAAGTTAGGTTAGGTCACTTTGGGCAGGGTTTGGTCTGATTAGGTAATTTTTGGTTGGGTTGGCTTCAGTTCGACTAGATATAGACGGATTAGGTTAGATTGCTTTAGAATACGTCGGTTTTGATAGGTTTTGGGTTGGATTTCATTTGGTTGGGTTAGGCTGGGTTATTTTCGATTGGATTAGGTCATTTTAGGCTTGACTGGGTTGGGTTAGGTCGGGTATGGTATGGTTAAGTGAGACTGGGTAGGATTAGGTAGGGTTAGATGCGGTTAGGCTGCGTCAGAATTGGTTAGGTTAGGTATGGGAAGGTTACGTGAGATTGTGAGGTTAAATACAATTAGACTGGGTTAGGTGAGGTTAAGTTAGATTAGGTTGCGTTGATTTGGGTTGGATTAGGTCATTCGAGGGTAGGCAGGGTTCATTTCGAGCAAATATGGATAGGTTAGTTGAGACTGGGCTCGGTCTTTTGTTGGTCGGTCCTTCCAATGTCAAACATCATAGGAGGTGAACGTGATTTTGTGTGTGTGTGTGTGTGTGTGTGTGTGTGTGTGCTCGCTTCGTGTTTCGTCTATTTTATATATTTTGTGTGTGCCTTGTGTAACTAAAACTTTGTTTTTACGTTTGGGTTCTCATGTGACTGAGGGTGGACTGCTTAAGAATAGCGTCCTTTATAGTTACGATTGCCCCTTCCTCAGTATAGCATATGTTTTTAGTTTATTTAGCTTTCTCTGGACGATTGTATAAGAGCTTCGTGGAAAATACTAGAACTAGAAAGATGGCAGTAGATACAGCCTTGTGTACCAGATATCCTGCCCAAGTTTCATTAGCAGATATCTTGCCCAAGTTGAATAAAGTCGTCTGAAGTAAGAATAAGGTTGAAGAGACGTTGCTGTACTGAAGGTCGTTGGATATGCCTTGTTTTATGTCTTTTCGTATGTGGCTGCGAGATAACAGACTCAGGTTCAGTCTTTTATGGCAAGCGTTAATAGATATCTCAGTGCTTTGCTTAATATGAAGATTAATATGTCACTGGAATGTTTCTAAAGCTTTCCGCCTCCTCTCAAGTAAGGATGTTTACTGTCTATTAAACTCGTCCCATTGGTAATCTGTCGATGGTATGATTTTCAAGCCTCCTACCTCCCTCTCGTGCAAGGGTGTTTAGTATCTATTACACTCCTATTGGTAATGGATCAATAGCACGTGTGTAGCTTCCGACCTCCCTCGTGCAAGGCTTTTTACTGCTGATTACACACACCATAATGGGAGTCGTACATGTCCTGTCTGATTATACAATGACAACTCTCTCAAATCATTCATGGTCTTCTCATAGCCTTCATCAGCCTCTGAACCACGTTGTCTCGTCTGCTTATACCTTATCACTCCTCACAGTCCTCATCAGCCTCCTAACCACCTATCCAAGCCGTATATTACTCTTACCAGGATCTAAGCTACGAAGAAAGACTAAATAAACTGAATCTATCAACACTACAGGAGAGAAGGAAAAGAGGTGACATGATAATGCTATATAAATGCATATCAGGGAAGGAGAAAATAGACATAAATGATTACTTAACATATGGGGAAGCATCAGCAAGACGACACTGCAAAAAACTGCATAAGAAGAGAGGTGATAAAGACGTAAGGAAATTCAGTTTCCCAAACAGAGCAATTGATCAAAGGAATGTACTACCGAATGAAATAGTGTGTGCCAAAACAATTCACAAATTTAAGGATATGTACGATTAATATGGTTTAAGACACGGGACAGTACGAGCTTGACTCATTCCTGTAAAGATACAATTAGGTAAGAACACACACACACACACACACACACACACACACACACACACACACACACACACACAAATGAAGACATACTAAGAAAGATAATAACATCAGTCATCAGACCAACCCTGGAGTATGCGTCAGTAGTCTAGAGTCCTCATCTAAAAAAAACACATAGACAAGATTGAAAAAGTTCGAAGGGCAGCTACAAGATGGGTACCAAGCTTAAGGGATCTAAGCTACGAAGAAAAACTGAATCTACCTACACTACAGGAGAGAAGGAAAAGAGGAGACATGATTATACTATATAAATGCATATCAGGGAAGGAGAAAATAGACATAAATGAGTATATAACCTATTGGGATACAGCAGTAAGAGGACACTGCAAAGAACTGCATAAAAGGAGAGGCAATAAAGACGTAAGGAAATTTAGTTTCCCAAATAGAGCAATAATTGACCAGTGGAATGCACTGCCGAATGAAATAATGTGTGCCAAAACGTTTCATAAATTTAAGGAAATGTATGATACAAATGGTTTAATACACGGGACTACGAGCTTTATTCATTCCTATAAAGATACAATTAGGTAAGAACACACACACACACACACACACACAGTACAGGGAACCTCTACAAATGGTTAGAAGCAGACAAGAAACATTCAGATATTATGGATCTACAGTAAGAAGTGTGAACGTCGGGGGTAGGGTTGCGAGAGGCAGACCCAAAAAGACCTGAGACGAGGTCATAGAGTGTGACCTCAGGGATAAGGGACTGAATAGGGAGGCTGCCAGAGATCAAGCAGCGTGGAGAGCCATCATGTGACCAAGGCTGACGCATGCAAGCTTATTGGAGCTTTTATAAACGATACGAAACGGTCACAGTACAAAGCAACTGATTAAGCAGGAAATAACTTAGTGTAGAATCCGAATGCAGTATAGATATCACTGGGAAATAAGCCAGGAAAGATGTGATGAACTATAGATTAGGTGGAAAGAATGGAAAACACAGTCCACTGAGTGTCCATATATAGAGCCACATGGAAATTTATATTAGACCACCGCCATTAAGAAATAAAAGGACCTTTGAACATGAGGCAACGTAAGAACAAGAGAGAGAGAGAGAGAGAAAATTAAAACGAAACGACAATGGACGGTATAAAGATTCGTCGAAGTTACATAAGGGTCCCCTACATTATGTGGGAATTTTCTTTATTGCAAGCCCCGCCCCCAATGCGGCGTCCACCTGTCTGCCACAACCCTTTTAAAACCCTTATGCCCAGTCAGCGACCCTCAGTGTCGCTCTTGGTGTGGTGGAGTGTGTATCTGCTTCGCTTAGGTCATGGCGCCAGGCCGTCTACCTCTACTGTACATTCACATCTCGCCGCCGTACCAACGGTTACCTCCTTAGTTACCCCAATGTTAGGTGGTAGTGTTGACGTGTGCCGCCCGGCTGTCTGGTTATCCATACCGTACCAATGCACACCAGTCTCGCGTCATGGCAAGTGAGGGGGATGGAGGAAGGATTACTGAAAAGAGCATGTGGAGTTAAAAGGAAAAACAGACTGACAAATGAGGAAGTGAAAGAGCGTTGTGGTGTGGATATGGATGTGACAGAAAGTTTTAGGAGAAATACACAGTTGGGGTGTGAGCTAGAGGGGAGGGCATTGAGGTGGGAGTGGGGAGGGCACCACTGCTTACGAGATGGAAGCGTCGGTGTAGTGTTAATAATTGTTCTTTATTCTTCATTTATTTTGTATTAATCTCGTCATCTTTGTACTTATTGTTTTTATATTGCTGAAAAGTAACAGGAACTACTGTATCATGTATTAACCTTTGTCTTTGTATCTCTGCCTTGGGGCTAAGATGAGAATGAATGTGTTTGAATGGATGAGTTAATGGGGAGTGTGTCGTCCTGTCTCGGCCACCTCCCTTTCCTTGGGGGAAGCTGCCTGGGTATATAGATAGATAGATCTCTGCCTTATTCATTCACGTCCAGCAGCGGTAGCAGCAACATCTCCTCCTCTCTCCAGCATGGCCTCTACTTGTGCCACAGCTCGCGACCCGTTGAGGGGGGCTGACCTGGCAGCTGAGCCTGAGGGAGAAGAGCAGACCACCACCATGACTGGTACCGTGAAGTGGTACAGCATCAGGGCGAAGTACGGATTCATCCGGCGCCAGGATTCTGGCGCCGATGTATTTGTACATCGCTCAGGGATCGCTGCTACCTCTTCTCGGCGCCACTCACCCTTGTTACGCCAGGGTGAGACAGTGGAGTTCCACATTCTCCAGACACCGAAGGGTCCCGAGGCTATACACGTCACTGGACGGGGGGGTGCAGCTGTGCAAGGCTCTGTCTTTGCACAGCGGCGCCCCACGGCCCAGGGGCGCCGGCCTGGGGATCCCCGATGTCCTGGGGATGTGGACACCATTGTCGCCATGTGCATCGCGACGGCGAAGGCTTTCTGTGGCGATGACAAGGCAGCTATGCTCGTTCTACTCCCTCAAATCTTTGAGAAGAACTGGCTGCCACGCCTTGTCATCCCTCAGAGCTTCGTTCGTGATGCACGGCCATTCCCGCGTCAGGAGCGTCACACCACAACGCTGCAGCCTCCTAGACCCCGCACAACACCGCGGAAGAGGCTGCAGCTCGACGCTCCCCTAAACAGGGCAACTGCCGCCTCCTGCTCTACCTCTGCCCCGCCCATGGACATCGACACCGCCGATGATCACCGCCCGCCGTCAGCAGCTGTGGGAAGGGTCGCCTCTCCTGTCTTTTCCATCATACAGGAAGAAAGCGACCACACCTCCCCCTTACCACCTGATGCTGTCGTGAACCTCCAGGCCACCGAGGAGGCATGTACCTCTCCCTCCCCACCACCGACATCGAACAAGAAGAGGAAGAGGAAGAAACAGCCTAAACCACCGCCACCTGCCGAGATAGATCCTGAAGGCACTACTCCACACGCTTCTGAACCTGACCTCAGCTATAACGACACCCTCAGCAAGGCAGAAATTTCCAGCATCGTAAAGTCGGCCTTTAATCCCGACATTCTCCTAGGCCGTCTAAAACAGACAGACGTATCCTTATTTTCCAAACAAACCAGCCTCAGCAGTTCCTCGTAGAGGCTGCTCCACTGACATCTCTGAAAACTCTGGCTGGCTCTCCACCCTGAGCCCGGGTCCATTTTCATAATAAAATGGACGAATCTCAACAACAACAACGCACCCCCCCCCTACATACATCTAAACGCAAGCTAATCAGTTTCCACATCTTAAAGTTGTACAAATCTACCTACGTGCAAGATATACAAGGCAAGTTATTACGAAAATGGTTATGGTCATCATCTTGCTCGTTCATTGGCGAGTTTCCTTAATTGGCCTCTGTGTGTGGTTTATGGCTTCTCTCTAGACTTGAAGGACTTGTATCTCAGTACTTGAAGCTTATTGATTCCTTGTTTTTTATACTGTGATAATTATAGGTCTTTCACAATAACCTGGCCCATTATTTTCGTCCTTCATACATATATCTCCTGGTCCATTTTCTCGTCCTTCATACATACATCTGCCACCCATTTCTGTATTACCTTCACCTTCACTTGGTAGATTTTTGTTCTGTATACCTACTTCTCCCTTTGGGGCTAAGATGCGAATGAATGTGTTTGAATGGATGAGTAAATGGGGAGTGTGTCGTCCTGTCTCGGCTACCTCCCTTTCCTTGGGGGAAGCAGCCTAGGTATATAGATAGATAGATAGATAGATACCTACTTCGACCATCCATTTCTACTGTACACTCACTTTAAACTGGTCCAAATTTACGTCTTCCATACAAACTTCACTTATCAATCAATCAGTCAGTCAGTCAATCAATCTAACTGTCTACCTGTCTGTCGCCAGATGCCTTAATCCCGTCAGGGGTGACCACAAATGAATCACCTCCATGTCACCCTTTCCTCCTCCATATGGCGACCTTCTTTGCAACTCACGCCCCCTTTTCTCACCTCAACCCTTCCTCTCTAACTTCACTTCCCTCCACAGTTTCTCGTATTGAAATAGATAATTTTCTGACCTGAAGTTTCCTTGTCTTGCTTCACTCCTATCCAAAGGCCTCTCGTATTGAAATAGTAATCCTC
This sequence comes from Coenobita brevimanus, assembly GCF_032717465.1. NCBI lineage: Eukaryota > Metazoa > Arthropoda > Malacostraca > Decapoda > Coenobitidae > Coenobita > Coenobita brevimanus. Next base: position 36,271 of record NW_027643365.1, on the reverse strand, counting down.
TCATCACGGCTGGATTAAGCATGTGGGAGGCCCGGGGCCCGCTTGGAAGGGAGGCCCCCTTTCCAACTCCCCCAATGGCATACACCACAGACTGGTAACCTAAATCTTAATATATAAATAGGACACTTTTAGTTAGTAAATACTGAACGGGGACTATTCATCCAATGCTGTAATATGTAATACATAAACACGAAATGAAATGAACACAAGTTGCTCTGGTGGGAGGCCCCCTCTTGGTGGGTGGCCCAGGGCCCGGGCCCCTTGGGCTCCCCCCTTAATCCGGCGGTGCCTCTCATCTCAAGCCCTCTCCTACATCTCTCGTCTCCAAAGTCTCTCATATTAAAGGCGATACACTTTCTTAGTATTCTGGTCCACCTTGGTCTCTTAAATTGGTCTCGGGTCCTCAAGGCACAATCAAAAGCTGTAGGTGTTTCGTCTGGGCAATAAAACGATTTCTTTGAGACTTCCCTTCCAGTTTATTGGCTGTAAAATCTACCGTTCTTGAGTTTTCGGTGATACAATACATTTTGTGTTCTGGCATGACATATAAGTTAATTGTGCATCTTTTTTTTTCTTTTGAGAGAGAGAGAGAGAGTGGGTGAGTGAGTGTGTGCGTGCGTGCGTCCTTTACCGCAGCATTTTGTAAGTAGAAAATGGAAAACTTTGACCAGTTCCCTTTCGCTACCTCAGTCCATGTAATAAGGTGCTGGAATTTCCTATCAGCAAAAGGCATGGTATCACTTTTCTCTCATGTCATCTCAGTTTATATTTTTATTTTTATATTTTCCTTTTCCCTACTTTCATTTATTCTTTTCCCCATTTATATCCTCCACACTCCTACCTTCATTAATTCTTCTCCTCATTGTAATTTCCCTTATCAGGCAAATCACTTAAGATCCTCGTAAGCCTGTACTTAGAGCCGGTAGCATCAGTGGTTATAATCATTCCAAGCAGGAAAATTGTACACTTGAAATACACAGCCTCTTCGACTTACGGTCCTCCTCATTATAAAGGGTGAGGCATAAGTCTGTAGGCATATGGAAAGGACACATCTGAGGTTATCTGTGTGTGTGTGTGTGTGTGTGTGTGTGTGTGTGTGTGTGTGTGAGTGTGTGTGTGTGTTCGTAATCGTGTTCGTGTTCTTGAGGCAGTTCTGCTTCATCACCAAACTAGCTCCCGTAACATCACTAACCAACACCGATGACTGGCACCTCAAATCACTACCTCCCTCGACCAGTGCCCAGTTATCAAGCCTCTTCCCCTGTATGTTGCTGAGAGGAGAATTGGGTGATATTTTTATAGCCTCGTGACTGACTTGAGATGGCACAGTACTCGTTACCAACAGTGTATCAGGCGCCTTGGTCATAATTCTTAGTCCTTTCGGAGAGATTACGTTTAATCGATTCAGTTTAGGTTTAGGATGGACTAACTTGCCTACCTGCTTACCTGCCTATGTGCCTGCCTGTCTGCCTACCTAATTACCTACCCATTTACCTGTGTGTCCCTGCGTGCCTGCCTGTCTTCCTACCTACCTACCTACCTGTCTACACACACACACACACACACACACACACACACACACACAAAGGCTAGGGAGACATGTTTAAGGCTATTTAGTGATGAGATGAACCCTGTGATAAAACTAGCAAGGTTTTGTTTGGTGTGTCCTGCCCTCTGTTTCTCCAACCCACAAACCTGTTTATTTATTTCCCTATTAAGACAAACCCCCCATTTACCATATAATTATCGAAGTTCCTATTTATTCTCTTAGTTATTATTTATCTTCTATCTTAATTATCCATAGACTACCCCAAAGCTGTCTCATTATTACCATACTAATCGGATCCACCTCTTTCTCAGACACTCTTTCTCAGTGTAATTATTTCTAGACTATCCCAAAACCAATTTATTCTCCAGCTCAGCTAAACGCACCTTTATGTGTTAGTTTTATGTTTTTCCTTTTTATATAAGTGAAGCCAAAGGATTAAGTAAGCAGTCCTAAACTCTGGTTGAGACAGAGAACGTTGATAAGGCAAAAGAATGATTATAAATGTATGTCGACCCAGCATCCTAGCCGTCAATTCTCCAAGTCTAGAGAGAGGGCCGAGGGAGCGCAGTGGTGAATGGAGTCAGTGTGGACCGCGAGTGAGCTAAGAGAGGACGGACGCCCCTGTCACTCCCTCCAGGGACAGAGTGTCGCGGCTGTTAGTGGTTCGGTTCCTTACTCTCCTGCAGAAGTCTCACCTCGAAGCCTCCTTCCCCTCGTTCACAAGTCTCAAAAGCCTCCTTGAGCACCTACAGCAGTATTTTTCCCCTCCTGCAAAAGTCTCAAAAGCTTCCTTGAGCACCTACAAGTCTCATTCAGTGGCCTACTCCTCCCCCAGAAGTCTCAAAAACCTCCTTCACCCCCCTGAAGAAGTCTCACCCAGTCCCCTTCCCTCCTGCAGAGGTCCAAGCTCAAAGTCTTATGGTTTACATGCAGTGTATTTTTCTGGAATAGAACAGTGAAAGACTGAAGAAGAGAGTATATGTGAGTGAGGTGGAAGGGGGAAGAGGGAGTGGGAGGCCGAGGATGAGATGGAGGGATGGGGTGGAGAGGTATATGAGAGAGGGGGGTGTGAGTTGGGAGCAGGGCAGTGAAATGGAGGGGGACAGGGCGACTTGGAGGCGATTTGTTTGTGGCCATCCCAAACGGGATTGAGGCGTCTGGCAATAGATAGATAGATAGATAGAACAGTGAATTTACCTAACATTTTCTGAGTGTCGATGATCCTGTTAGCTCCGTGATAATGAGGGACGGCATCAGTGCTTAGGACGATTGTGTGATACCATTCCGGCAGAAGTAACTAAAACTCCATGAGTATATTTCTTTACAACGAAGCATCTTTAGGCTGCTTGGGAAGGTTGCAGAGAACCTTCAAGACACAGGAGGTTCACCTGAAAGGATAATGATACGATTCGGGCAGATATAAGGACAAGACACAATTTTTTTTCGCTACGACAAGAGGACAAGCCTTCAAGCTGGTTGAGAAGGTGGCAGAGAACCTTCCAAATAGAGGAGGTTCAAGTCCAAGGATGATGGTGGAAGAGATGAGACTTGGCGACGGAGGTAAGACTGAGGGAGATGGTGGCGGTGGCGGGGGTCTACAGGCAGGCCAGTGGAGCGCCGACCCCGAGACTGGGCTGGTGACACTGACGGAGGCGGCTCTGGCCAGGCTAATCAACGCTGACCCCATTGACAAGTGGTCTCAACTCGATCCACAGCCAATTGCTAGGTAGTGTGCTTTGAAATTGTCGATGATAGTATGATGATGGTGATGATGATGATGATGATGATGATATAATGATGATGTGGACCTATAGCAATGTGGTATTAAGTCGACCCATAGCTAGTTGCAAGGTATTTGGCCATAGCACTTTAATCTGGTCGTGTGTATGATGATGATAATGACTGATGATTCGATTCTGCACAGCCATGACCAAGAGTTCATCGGAATTTCTCAGCCAGCATTGCGTCGTATCTTGCGTATTTCTCTTTCCTCCCCAGAGACAGGGAATATCCTTCCTTCCCATACTCTTTTCTTGTGTACTTCATATTGCTATCACATAGAAATAGTTCATGTAACGCCCCACTTTGCCACAATCGGTAGGGAGCGTCGGCGAACTTTTGCTGTACCGTACTGTACCATACCACTCTGAGATTTTGACCTTCCTGTAGTATACTGATGATGTGAGCTTAAAGCAAGGTACTGTGCTAGTGTTGTCCTTAGGTGATAATGGGAACGGTGAGACTAGCACGGAACCACTTTGATTTTGCCAGTACTGGCCAGAAATACTGATGATAAGAGTCCGCTGTTGCTTGTGTTCGTTCTTGATGATGACGTCAACCTGTTGCAAGGCAAAAAAGTCGACTTTTCGCATCCGGCTGGAGCTATAAAAGGTGTTACAGGAGAGATACTGAGATAGCGTGATCAAGTAATAAGTGTCCACTCACTAGGTGTAGAACACATCCGAGAGGGCAAGGGTAAATTTGTGGCCCTTTTTTTACTGCAGCATTTGTCGTTGTTTTGGCAAGTATCTGGTACCACTGGAAAACAGCTTTCACCACAGTTTAAAAAACCACGACAAGCCATGATCGGCACAACAGCTGAGGAGAGAAAAAATAATGGTGCTGTTTTCTTGCCTAGCGGAAAAGTTTTGGCGTTTTTCGGGAATATTTGGCTCTATGGAAAAAATAAAAAAGAGTTCAATAGATGGAAAGTTGACAATGTTTTGGTGTTCCTCAAAGCAGGGCAATTTTACAAGCCATACTGGGCAAGAATTTCACTTACTGATAACAAATATTAGATGAAGTATCGTGTTCTCAGTCGATTCGCCCACTTAAGAAGAGTATCCTGTCCTTGTGTGTGTGTGCGTGTGTGTGTGTGTGTGTGTGTGTGTGTGTGTGTGTGTGTGTGTGTGTGTGTGTGTGTGTGTGTGTGTGTGAGGCAGAATCTAGGACGTGTGTGTGTGGCGCCGCGTTGGTGCTTGTGTTGTGCATACGTCATGAAATATACCTTTTGTGTGTGTGTGTGTGTGTGTATGTGTATGTGTGTGTGTGTGTGTGTGTGTGTGTGTGTGTGTGTGTGTGTGTGTGTGTGTGTGTGTGTCTCTCTCTCTCTCTCTCTCTCTCTCTCTCTCTCTCTCTCTCACACACACACACACACACACACACACACACACACACACACACACACACACACACCGGTGATCTATATATATACTCTGTGAGTAGACTTGACAGCCCGTTCCCAAAGGCCTGGCAGTCTTCTTACACGCCACGCACCTTGCTTATCATCAGAATGGGTGAAGTTCCTTTCCCTCAGCTGGCCTTGTGGTTGATTCCTTAGGTACTCCATATTTACTGCCGTCAGAGGGGGTCCAGATGATATCAAGGGTAGTACAGTATTCAGATCGCCCCGTATGGCCAGTCTCGCTATCTTGCTATGTAGTCTTGGTGCGGTTTTTGCTCGCGGTTGTAAATATATCTGGTAATATGGTTTTCATCTCCTCTTGTGCCTCGATTTCCTTAGGACAGATGCAGTATTTCTTACCTCGTTTGCAGCTACATTTTTCTTGTGCCTCAGTTTTCTTTAGACAGGTGCAGCATTTCTTATCTACGTTTGCAATTGTGTTAGTCATTTGCCTAGATTTCCTTTAAGACAGATGCAGTTTTTTTCTCTATGTTTACAGCTGTAGTGTCATTACCTTCGCTAACGGTGTCGGAAGGCCGTTTTCATCCGTGTCAGTCAAAAAGTTGGCATCGGATTTTAATAAAGATCTAGCGGACAGGTGGACAGAGGAGCAGGAAAGAGTTGTTTCAGTTTTGAGGTGGATCCGAGTCTGGAGTCTGGAGTAAATAGTAATTTTATTTGTCGTTGGTCAAGGCGTGTGCCCTCATAGTGTTTTCTGATTTATATTGTACTGTCGGCTTCACAATGCACTGTTCACTCCAACTAGGCGTAAAAGTGCCATCATCACCCTGAATGCTGAGCTCTGAGAAGAGATTAACACTAGGATGTGATGCTAGTCACGAAAAACTGCTATGGAAGGAATGAGAAGCCGTATCATTAACTCTGCCACTAGGTTACGGGAAATAGCTTGCAAAGGTCGGAAATATCACCAGGTTAAATATTCCCTACTGTCTCCAAACTGTGTCAAGGCCTAGTAATGTCCTGCTAAGCTAATCAGTAACATTCAGTGGGCTGGAAGGGTTGGAATCTGGTTCACTAGTTAGGGGACCCATAGATGATTCTCCTTGATACGATGCGTCAGGGTGGAAAGCGGCGGACAGGCCCAAGTGTGAGTAGGGGCGGTGGAACAATAGGCTAACTTTTGTCCTTAGTGTGAAGTAGACGCAGTGGAGTAGTAAGCCTGTTATTATTATTATTATTATTATTATTATTATTATTATTATTATTATATCACAGTTAGCGTCCTATTTAAAACCGTTAGTAGAAAATGCTTTGATATGGGTATGGCTAATTTGATAGTGTATATGTAATAGTGATCAAACTGATTTGTATGTGAATGATGTGTAGTCCATATTACTGGGCACGTAGCTGATAGTCCTGCCACTTTTATATATACAGTTTTTAGGTGTAGTAGCTTCAGGGAACGACTCTGTCTGTCTGTCTGTCTGTCATTAATGATTTTAGGACCCGAGGTGCATCACTCCAATGCACTATAGCGACATCAGCGGAGCCACACCACTGCACACTATACCATACCATACCACACCACACCACACCACACCACACCACACCACACCACACACCACACCACACCACACCATACCATTCTACCCTACCACATCACACCACATCACTTCACCACAGCATTATAACGACATCAGCGGGGCCGCACCACTGCACGCCATACCATTCCCTACCATGCCACACCATACCATTCTGCCCTTCCACATCACTCCACCACAGCACAGCACACCACAGCACAGCAAAGCACACCACACCACACCACACCACACCACACCACACCAAGAGCATTAACTGAAGGGTCCTGAAATTTCCTCATCAGATACTTTTGTTTTTATTAAATTATTTTTTATTTAATCCAATCTCAGCTCACTGCGCCTTTAAATCATCCTGTCAGTCCCACTACACATTACTTGACAACCCGCAAATAAACGAATAAATAAATGAATAAATTAAATAAATGATTAAATAGATAAATATATAAAGTAATAGACAAGTGGCTAACTCACTCACTCACTACGTAAATCTGTAAAAAAATAAAACACATTCCCTTCTCAGACACCTGCAGTTCTAGTCCTACGCTCTCCACTCTCTCTCCTTTCTCCTTCGATTCCCAGCTGGCCAATGCACCTGATTTACCTCCACGCTAATATGATCATTTGGCTGCCCTGCCCATCTCACCACCTGTGCCCACCTGTCTAATCACATTTTAATATCCCTACCCACTTTTTTGCTCTCTCTCCTTTCTTGCCACTTTTCCTCTGGTAGTGGCTTTGTGCACCCTGAATGGAGCAGCTGCAGCGTCCACCCAGGAGCCAAGCCTCCCCATACTTCCCTGCATTTCACCGTGGGGAGGACCCTGGTCCGGCGCTGTCTGCCACAAGGGGACGTTGTATTTGCTGTACTATTCTTGTAGGACGTCCCCGCAGAAGCAGTGGCTTACCTGTGGCCCACGGGTCTGCTCGGCCAGGCAGCCTGGGATTGCAGCAGCAGCAGCAACAACAACAACAACAACAACTTTGTCCACATTTTCCTTGGTGCAATACGTAACAAAATCTGTCACCGAGAATACGAGCTCAGTTTGAACAGGCCATCAGTGCTGTTAGTAGCCTATAGATTATGGGTGTAGTAGACAAGGTAAATCGCTAACGGAGAGATGCTACGAGCCCCAAGTTTTGGACATGCCGTCAGTATAGTTAGTATTCCTTGTAGGGCAGGTTCGTGTAGTTGGGATGGCCTTATCTCGCGAGACATTCATCAAGTCTTATTCACACCACACTGAGTTACACCTGCCATGAATCACTATCAGATTTACGGTGTTTATATTTGGCAAGGGGAAATATGTGACACTTTAACCCCTACACCACCAGAGACTAAGTGCAGCCTGGGTAGCAGCGTCTGGCACTTGTAGTCTAGAGAGCAATATCTGACACGTGTGGGAATATTATGACACCTTAACTCAATATCTGACACTTTAAGACATGACCTGAGAGCACTTTAGCCTCGGTAGCACCATCTAACACTTGTAGCCTAGAGAACAATATCTGGCACTTGCAATATGTGACACTTATATGGTTTAGTTAACACTTAAGATTGTCACAGCCAGCAAAGAAGTGTTGGTGAACTTTCCTCAGTGTTGTAGCTACGAAAATTGCTAACCCTCTAAGCATTATTTGGTTTAAACGTAGGACGGATGCTGAAGATTTGGAAATAAGTAAAAATAGTGGTAGTGGTGTTGGAAAGGTCAGAATGGTAGAGAGAGAGACAGGGAGATAAGGAACATGATGGTGCTGGTAGAATGATAGGCAAGCTGGTTATGCTGATAGGGAATAGATGGATTGATAGGGATGCTGGTGATGCTAGTTGGGAGACAGATAAGGAAGATGGTGATGCTGGTAAGGAGGCCTTTGATTCCTTTACTCCCTATTTAAATCGACCGCTGCCTATTTTGGAGGTCGTATCGTTGAAGCGTTGGCTGGCTTTAACAGATGCTTATATTGCGCCAGCCTGATTTACGGACGATTTTACTGCACATAAATAAGCTTTGATGCTGATTCTAGTGCTGCTTGTGGCTGCTCATATGAGTTAGTTAATTCCACTCTCCAGTGCGAGAGAGAGAGAGAGAGAGAGAGAGAGAGAGAGAGAGAGAGAGAGAGAGAGGAGTTGAGGGCGAGTGTACTAAGGCATGGGATATAATGTATGTTTATGGTATATACGGCGATTTTTACCTGACAACGATCTGTGGCGTCACTGAACTCGGTTGGTGGTCAGGTGTAGTCAGACTCAAGGGTTGATTTGACTAGTAACCAAGGAGACTCATTCATGCCTCTTAACTAAGGCTCAACGAATTTCATGCAACCATAAATTCGTACTAAAGATGAAACACACACACACACACACACACACACACACACACACACACACACACACACACACACACACAAAGACTCTCTAAGAGAGAAATCTATGCTTTCACAGTATAAACAATAATCTCATTTTACTTTTAAAATTTATACGGTCTAGGAAAGAAGAGCTTTAAAAGGTGACAGGAGAGGCGGGAGAAATAGGAAGAGAAAGGGACAGACACAGAAAAAGAATGATAATGGTAAAAGAAGAAGGAGGCGGCACTACATCAAGTGAGTGGAGGATGATAGTCACCAGCTACCACTAAGAGGTGGTTCTGAAACTTGGATACCTGAATATTAAGTACTTTCCCGATGCCCAGACGGCTGTGCATTTGTGACTGGTTCTGTAAATGCAATATTATTTATACTTAACTGGTTAGGCAACCTTATATGGTGCCTCACAGCTTCCTTCCTTCTCTCTGGCCAACTAGTTACTTCTCCATTCTCTTCATCGTCTTTCCTCCAAGTTTCCTCCCACTTTCATCCAATTTTCCCCATAGTTTCCTTCCAGTTTCCTCCTCGTTTCCTCCTCCTTTCCTCTCAGTTTCCTTCCAGTTTCCTCCTCGTTTCCTCTCGGTTTCCTTCCAGTGTCCTCCCACTTTCCTCCCAGTTTTCTCCCAGTTTCATTTCAGTTTCTTCTCTCTTCTTTCTCATCCAGTCGCGTCACCCTTCAAGGACCTGCTAAGTGGTTTTCCCTTTCCTCTTCTCTTCTCTCTCTTTCCTCCTACTTTCCTCCAAGTTTCCTCAAATTTTCCACCGTTTCCGCTGAAGTTGTCCTCCTACACCTCACCAGCTTCTTTTGGGAGTATAGGGAGGGACAGGAGGGACGTTTGTACTGTATAACCCGGGCAGCGAAGCAGCTTGGTTATATCAGTGCCACCACGTGAAGGCTCTCACCAGCACGGTTCAGAACTCCAAACACGTACAAGCATTATAAAAACACACACACACACACACACACACACACACACACACACACACACACACACACACACACACACACACACACACACACACACACACATTTATTCACAACCGAGCCATTTGGAAATCATCTGTTAATAGGTGGGCAATTTTATCTCAATATGGATGACAGGCGTACGTGGGGTAATCTTGCTGAGTGTGGGTAACTGTCTGGGTCCGATCGTGTGCTGAATGGGGTCGCTGTCCCCGCACTTATATATTCCTTGTATGATCTGTACTGGCAGGAAATCCCGTCTATGTGCCAACGTCTGAAAAAAGAAAAAGAATTATGCGGTATTGATGTTAAGGAGAATGGGTCGACAGTGGTTCATACCCCAAATGACTTTACATGCATATAGTAAAAAATAATCCACATCGTTGTTCCATATAATATCAAGTCGTGGGCACAACCAAGAGGGGAGTGGGAGACGATTAGCCTGCCCCCCCTCCCTCCACCCTTCCAACAGAATAAAGTGAACTGGAAGGTAGTCAGCTAGTCATTTAGCACCATCATCACCATCATCATCATCATCATCATCATCATCATCACCATCATCATCATCATCATCATCATTATCATCATCTCCTTTCCCACTCCAAAGTGGGGGATAGGGTTCAGATTTAAAAAAAAAATGATATAGATATTAATCAAAGTTTGCCCAGTTGACTATGCCACACTGCCATTCACTCACCATTATTTTATTGATTCATTTAGGTATTAGTCATTGTTTCCGGGGTTGTTTCCTAGAGTAATTAACAATATATATATTTTTTATGGACCAAATGGTTTCCTGTAAGCCAAGAAACCATTTACAACGTTGGGTGGTAACCATATAACCAAACCATACGTGCTCCCTACGTGTCAAGTGGGTTTGTGGAGGGTTAGTGGCCCCCCCCCCTGTAAAACAAGTAACTCAGAGTCAAATGGCCACCCCGTACGGGATTATGGCGTCTGGCAATAGATAGATAGATAGATATTTTTATGGACTGCTCCCACCCTGGCATTGCATAGTGGCAGTAATTGCATGAGTCTGTATAGTCATCGTGAGAAGCTCATCAGGGTACAGCACTGATAACACGTGTAAAGACATACCACTACACACACTTCTAATGTCCGCCCCCACGCTGGATTGATCTCTTGTCCAGATATGAGGGTGATGGCTTGACAGGGATGTTGTATAAGAAGTATGTGCCTGGGAGTGAAGGAGGCTTTTGTTTAACGCTCTTCTTCCTTGATCATACACGGAGGCAGCTCTGAAAACAAAAGAAAATATCCTTACTCTTTTATATTCAGTCTGTCAGATGTATGGACTAACATCATTATATACCTACCAGTGTATATACGTCGAAGGAGAATGAGATATCGACTAGAAGAATGTATGCTAGTGAGGTGGAGGGAGGAAAGGGAGATCGACGAGATGGAGGGATAGAGTGGAGAAATATATGAAAGAGGGTGATGTTAGTTGGAGGGAAGGCAGCTAAATGGTAGGGGACAGGGTGACAGAGAGGAAATTTGTGGCTACCCCATACGAGAGTGAAGCGTTGGGCTATATATATATATAAATATATATATATATATATATATATATATATGTGTGTGTGTGTGTGTGTGTGTGTGTGTGTGTGTGAAAAGGTAATATTAAAATTGCAGAAGAATAAAAACTTCGCATTAGTAATAATTTAAAATAAATTTTTAAAGAAACATTCAACTGTATCCCTTATCGAGCATTCATCAGTTTTCAGTATTAGATTTTTTACCGCCTTTCTCTCCCTGTCCCATATTACCTCCTTCCTTCGCTGTCATCCTCTCGTCCGCCCCCTCTGCCTCCCTCTTTGCAACCTTCCGTCCTACCATTCCTACTTTTTTCTCTCTCTAAATCCCTCCCTATCTCACTACCTCCTCTTCAGCCATTCCTCCTACCTCTCTCCCTCCCTGTCTCCATTTCAAAACCATCCTTCCCCACAACAACATCTTCGCCTTCTTTCCTCCCTTCCTCCCTCGCTTCCTACCTTCTTCAGTCCCTCCCTTCCTACCTCCCACTCTGCTTCTCTCCCTCCCTCGCTTCCTACCTCCCTCCCTCCCACCCTGCCTCACTTTCACCCATCATCCTGCCTCACTCTCTCTCACCTTCCCCAAATCAGCCTTGTCTCGTCCTCTTGTTGTGTCCAGAAGTGAAAGTTGGAGAGTGGACCAGATGTTAGAGAGAGAGAGAGAGAGAGAGAGAGAGAGAGGAGAGTGTGCGTGCGTGCGTGTGTGTGTGTGTGTGTGTGTGTGTGTGTGTGTGTGTGTGTGTGTGTGTGTGTGTGTGTGTGCACTGCTACTGCTACTACAGAATAGTAATCTGTAGTTCCACCCCCAGAAAAAAAAGAACTTGCATCTACAGGCCTTTATCAACTTTGTCATGATGATGATGATTTGCACCCAATATATTTACTCTTCCCACACCCCAACACCTTCCCCCTCTCCTCCTCCCCCTCTCAGCCTCTAGTCATATATCCACGGGCTATACCTTAATAGATGGAAGGTAATTCCTAATGGGGACCACCTTGAGCTACCTTCGTCACTAAATATAATTGGTTAACGTAATGGGATCCTATAACAACCATGACCATCTAACAAGCTATTATGTGCTACCTTCGTTGAGCACCTGTGTGAAGAGAGGCAACGAAAATGCGTGTTTAAGGCCTACCAATGCTCGGTTATACAAACAACTCTCAATCCCTCCTTCTCCTCTCCAGGTAAGAGAGTGTCATAGCGTGGGCAATGATAGCTGGAACGTGTGAGGTAAGTGATAAATATCTATCTATCTATCTATCTATTGCCAGACGCCTCAATCCCGTTTGGGGTGGCCACAAACAAATTGCCTCCAAGTCGCCCTGTCCCCCGCCATTTCACTGCCCTGCTCCCAACTCACACCCCCCTCTCTCATATACCTCTCCACCCCATCCCTCCATCTCATCCTCGGTCTCCCCCTCCCTCTTCCACCCTCCACCTCACTCACATACACTCTCTTCGTCAGTCTTTCACCCTCCATCCTCTCCACATGGCCAAACCACCTCAGTGTGTTCCTCACAACGCTTCCTATCACATCCACATCCACACCACAACGCTCCTTTATATCCTCATTCGTCAGCCTGTCTCTCCACGTGACTCCACAGGCTCCTCTTAAATAACTCATTTCCACTGCTCTCACTCTTGACTTGTGTCCTTCCAACAACGTCCAAGCTTCACTTGCATACGTTAGAGTTGGTATCACAATACTGTCATGTAGTAACTTTTTTACTTCCATGCTCACTTCCCTGTTTCTTATCACTGCTTTCAATGAACCAGCAACCTTTCTTCCCTGCTGTACCCTTTCAAGCACTTCACCCTCCAAACCTCCATCCTTACTCATCACACTACCCAAATACTTAAACGTACTCACATTTTCCAATTCCTCACCATCCAACCTCGCTGTACATTCACTGACTTCACCTCTCTCAAAGACCATCACTTTACTCTTCCCTACATTCACCTTTAGGTTCCGTTTCTTACACACTCTCTCAAACTCATCCACCAAGCCTTGCAGCTCCCCTTCGTCTTCACTCAACAACACAGTATCATCTGCAAACAACAGTACAGGGAGTTTCCAAACACTATCCTCTCTCACCAGGGCCACTCCAACATCCACTACCCTACCTTGTACCTCTTTTATTACCCCATCCATGTACAGATTGATAAATATGCTCCCAGATTTTAGTCCTTTTGCAGCTTGATTTCATGTAGGTCAGTGGCCGAAAAAGACAGTGCTATGGCCCAACAACAAGTCCTTTCCATAACAATGTACGTGACCAGCATAACATTCTAGCGTTAATTTACTGTTCTCGCTCGGCATTCACGATGGATAGATGGCAGTTTTTGGCCAAGTTAGAGTAAAAAGAGCATAGTTGGTCCGCTACCTGGCCCAGCACGACGGTGGGATAAAAAACGTTTGTGTAACACAGGGGCTCCAACTGTCACCCTCGTGTTTGTTGCTGTGTCACTTTGGTATCTCCAGGTTTCTCTCTCTTGTCTCCTTATTTCCCTCCTTCCATACCTTTCATTCTTTCCCTCCTCTCTACATATCTGTCTCTGCCATCGAACTTGGAAAATGCTATATCAGTTTGCTTCTCTGTTTGGTGGATAGGTGGGCTGTGGGTCAAGGAGGAGTTTATTATATTTTGAGGTGGATCCGGATCCAGATGCAAGAAATCATAAATTATATTGGCGTTAGCGGAGGTATGCACTCTCTGAACGCTTTGTATTTGCTGTGTCATTTGAGTCTGTCCTTATTTTTCACATCTCTCACTATTTCCTTCCTTCCGTACCTCTCATTCTGACTGTCTTCTCTTAATATTTGTTTTTGTGACACTATTCTCCTCATTTCACTCTCCTCTCTTTGTATTTCCTTCTTTATCACTCCTCTCCATAATTTCCTCCTTCCCTGTCTGTCTCCTCATTCCTCTCCTAACCAACCGTTCGTTCTCTCCCTCTTATTTCACTGCTTTCCTACCTTCTTCACTCCCTCTTCTTACCATTGTTTTCTCCTTCCTTACTTCTCCTTTCCTTCCTCTTCTGTCCTGTTTTCTTTCTGTCTTACCTCGCCCTCTCACTCATTTTCTCCATATTTCCCTGTTTCCCTATCTCTCCTTCTCTCCCTCTTCTCCCCGTATTTCCTTCCTTCACCATCTCTTCAATTATCATGTTCACCTTCTCAAACTCTCGCTCTCTTTGTCTTACCGAAACATTTCTTTGCTTCCCTACCCCTCCTTCTCTCCTTCTTCTCTCCCCTCCCCCCTACGTCTCTCTCATTCTTTCTATATTTCCCTGCTAACTTTCTCTCCTTTTCTCCCCTTATCTCCAAATGTCCCTACTTTCCAACTCTCCTCTCACCCTCTTCCCTCCTTATTTCCTTCCTTCCCTATCACCTCTTTTCTGTATTTCCCTCTTCCCCCTCGTCACTACTTTTTAAATAATATTCCCCCCCCCACCACCACACCACACCACACAACACCACACCACACCACCACCAGTCATTGTTGCTGTCACTGGTCACTCTCATTTGCCACAATTGTTCTGAAATAAGAGAGAAGGGTGACGCAGGCATTGAGGTGTTGACATAACTTTCAATTATTTGCCCGTACGAAACTAGTCACTAGGGCACGATTCACTGCCTTCCAAATTAGTATCACAATGGCCACGAGTCATACCTGCCCCTTATTTCTACACCTTTCCACACCTGCCAAAATTCCTACACCTTTCCACACCTGCCAAAATTCCTACACCTTTCCACACCTGCCCATATTCCTACACCTTTCCACACCTGCACATATTCCTACACCTCTCCATACCTGCCCATATTCCTACACCTTTCCACACCTGCACATATTCTTACACATTTCCATACCTGTCCATATTCCTTTATCATAACTCCTTCGCACGTAACTATAACTCTAATATGAAACAGACAATACTTAAAGGTGATGGAGTTAAGAGTGATGTTGGATGGGAATATGTGGAAGGGAATTTGTAGTATATTTCTGAGTATACGATAAGGGGTTAAACATGACCAAGATCCGTGGTACCTTCAGCTCAGTAGATGGCCAGAGGTGGTCACATTGTAAGGCTGATGTAACTAGTAATCAAGGAGCTTCTACTCTATATCACCGCCTTGCCAGATTTCATTCAACCACAGCATAGAATTTAAGATATGAGTGGCCCAATTCAGTGAGATGAAGGACAAGCGAGTGTAATGTAAATATCCCATAATTCAGTGTTCTTGGTCTCTCAGATGATGACTACACTGATGGGTATTAGTGTAAATAAACCGCTTGCCATCATGGGCTTAGTTCTGTGGTTCAACTTACCCCATTAGATGTTCACAAAAGAACCGCTGCCCCTGTAGTGCCCTGCTACTGTTGATGTTATCCGGGGGCTGTAATTTCAAGTGGTTAGGGAGAGAGAGAGAGAGAGAGAGAGAGAGAGAGAGAGAGAGAGGCAGACAGACAGACAGACAGAGAAGAGGGGGGGGAGGGGGTTACTTAGTTGCCTATACAGTCCACCGATTTCTTAACTTACTTTTTCCAGTGGTCCCGCCCCTCCCTCTCTCTCTCTCTCTCTCTCTCTCTCTCTCTCTCACACACACACACACACACACACACACACACACACACACACACGGATCCTTACCTTTGCGTCTCCCACTAAGGTAATTCGCTGGGAGGAAGATTCATTATGCATTCATTCTGTTGTTTGTGCCAACCCTACCTTCCCTCTTCCCTATTTTTTACCCATCACCCCAAAACAACCACGAATTTCCATGTTTTCTTGGGGTAATATTTTGTTTCTGTCCTTTCCGTATTTCACGTATGTAAGACAGAAATAACCTCCTGTTTTTTCGTGTTTTTTCGACGTTTACAGCGAGCAGGTTTTTCGTTTATTATCGGTGTTTTTTTTTTTTCCATTCTTGTTCAGGCACACACAGCATATTTCTTCCTCTTTATTTTCGACTTTTCTCCATATACCCCAAAATATATTACCTTCGTTTTTTCAGGTATAGTTTCCTTCGAGCTTCTGTTTTTCATACATTAGGCAAATATAAACTCAATTTGTGTTCATATTCTTAACGAATGAGAGAGAGAGAGAGAGAGAGAGAGAATGTGGATGCTGTGTATACTTGCTTTTTGTTTTGTATATTTGTGTGTGTGTGTGTGTGTGTGTGTGTGTGTGTGTGTGTGTGTGTGTTTGTGTGTTTGCGCGTTAGTTTTCTGTCTATGTATGCATATACGTCTATAGGAGAGAGGCAAGCTGACAGAGACGACTTAAGTGTTGGTAATCTCTGGGACATCATGCCTAGTCGTTTCTAAGTCTATCCAATGGCCTGTTTGTCACTGCTTTATGAGTCAATTTACTCTTTGCCTCTCTCTCTCTCCTCATCCACCAACAGCTTCCTTCTGAATCTTTTTATGTACAGAGAAGGTCAGTTGGTTTCTTTGCAAGTTTACAGCACTGTTCTTAAAACTAATGGAACAAGCTTTACAAGTCCAAATGCCAACAAACTTACTGGTCCTGTCTTGGTCTTTGGTTGTAAAATAGGCTATGTGGTATCTCTTCCGTGAGACTTTGACAGGCTTTCCTTCACCCACCAGTCCACCGTATAGCATAATGATTAACCCATTACATTATTGTTCTAATGATTAATTTAGCATGATCCAAATTGATTTTTATATAGTTTCCAATCGGATTGAAGGAAGCATTAATCTTGTTGCTGATTCATATTCGCCATAACTCCTTTCTCACCCGCAACTCTTCCTCACCCTTCCCTTCCTCACTCACACCTCTCATTCCCTCTCTCCCCACTCCCACATTTGTCATCTGCTATCACTACCCAACCCTTCCCTTCCCTACTCAAGCATCTCTTTCCCTCTCTCTTTCTCCCTGTCTCCCTCTCTCTTTCCACGCTTCCTTTCCCCTTCCTCACACACACACTCCTTCCTCTCCTCTCTTCCCATCTCCCTTCCTCTCTATCTTCCCTCTTCCTTTCTTTCTCCCCATTTCCCTCCTCTCTTCCTTCCCACTTGCCTATCCCTCCCCGTTTCTCTTATATCCCGCCTCTCCTTTACCCCTCCACCGTCTCTCCCTTACCCCGTCCGTCTCTCCTTACCCCCTCCCTCTCCCTTACCCCTCCCCGCTCTCCCTTACCCCTCCCCGCTCTCCCTTACCCCTCCCCTCTCTCCCTTACCCCTCCGTCTCTCCTTTACCCCGTCCGTCTCACCCTTACCCCCCGTCTCTCCCTTACCCCCTCCTCCGTGTGTCCGGCTAAGGTGATAGCATCTGGAAGTCGCTGAAAGCAAGTTCTGGTCAGTGACACCAAGTACTGTACCGTCCATATATGGTGCTGACTGTGTGCTGAGTGGAAGTAGGGTAGTAGTAGTAGTAGTAGTAGTAGTAGTGGAAGTAGTAATGGTAGTAGTAGTAGTAGTAGTAGTAGTGGTGGTGGTGGTGGTGGTGGTAGTAATAGTGGTAGTGGTGGTGGTGGTGGTGGTGGTGGTAGTAATAGTGGTAGTAGTGGTGGTGGTGGTGGTGGTGATGGCTTGATGTACTCAGGTGTAGTAGGGAGGTGTAGATGTGGTGGTGGTGATGAGGTGGACAGGTGTGGATGGTGGAGGTGGTGTGATGTGCTGTGATGTGGCAGTGTGTTGTGGTGTGGTGTGGATGATGGGTAATGAAGTCTGGCACTGTGATAACATCTACTACAACTATTTCAAGTGAGTACATGCACTTTAACCACTGCAGTATTAATTATCTTCTCTCTCTCTCTCTCTCTCTCTCTCTCTCTCTCATCTTATCTATACAGTATCATTCATCAGGGGTTTCTCCAAGGTAGTATTCCGAGTCACATACCTTATACTTTTGTGGCTTAAATTTTGTGGTGTGTGTGTGTGTGTGTGTGTGTGTGTGTGTGTGTGTGTGTGTGTGTGTGTGTCTGTCTGTGTGTGTGTGTGTGTGTGTGTGTGTGTGTGTGTGTGTATGTGTGTGTGTGTGTGTGTGTGTGTGTGTGTGTGTGTGTGTGTGTGTGTGTGTGTGTGTTGGTCAGAAATAGGTACAAGCAAGCACCTTGTAGCACACACATTTACCTACGTGTTAGGGGTAGCAATGTTTGTGGTTCTTAGGTATTGTGCGTCTTGCATGAGGAATAGGCAGTGTTTAATCTCCGTGTTCTAGGTAATGTGGTGGAGTTGTTGTTGAGTGTGTGTGTGTGTGTGTGTGTGTGTGTGTGTGTGTGTGTGTGTGTGTGTGTGTGTGTGGTACTTGTTCTTAAATTCATACCATTGCTTTCTTATCCGCCTGCTTTTCATATCAATTTAGTTTCTGGTTCTTTCTCCTCATTCACCTCTTTCCTTCAGCATCTGCTCAGTTACTATCACAAGCAGACCTTGTGTGCTTCGTGCCACATTTCTCAAACCCCATCGATCGTGAGAGAGTATCCTTCCCTCATAGACGTTATGTTGCTGATACTTTATATTGCTGTTATCATAGCGTTTTATGTGACTTCATTCTTCGTCACATCCAGCGGGGAATCATCGGCGAACATTTGATAGTTAAATCGGTTGTAAAAATTTTTCTCGCCTCAGTTACAATCAGTCGTAATTAAGTGTATTTGTGTATCATTGATAGTACCCACTTGATTATCCACGATTTACCTTTCAAAGTGTGTGCTCAGGAGGCGACCATACTGACACCAAGCCACCATAACACCGCTTTCTTTGGGGGTGGATAGTACAACAAGGACATGCTTTTTACTTCCTACTGATAGGTTGGCACACAAGGGGATACAGAGCCCCTGCTGTCTTGGGTAGGGTCAGACAGAGGTGGATACATAGCACCTTTTGTATTCAGTAGGGTCAGGCATATAGGGATGGATACATAGCCCTGTTGTCTTTGTTAGTACTGGTAATAAAATACAAATTTACCTCAGAAAGCTTTCCATAATTCTTGATATGACGATTTTATTAAGCTTTAGAAGAGACCTAGCCCAATCTAGCCTATCCTAATTTAATCTAATAGACATTCTCCGTTTTACTCTATCCTTCCTTCGTTCCTTCCTCCTTATCCTCATCTTCCTTCTCCTCATCCTCATCAACCTCATCCTCATCATCCATCTCCTTCTCATCCTCCTCCTCCCCATTCTCCTCCTCATCCTTATCCTCCCATCCCTCCTCCTCGCCCATCTTCATCCTCCTATCCCTCCTCCTCGCCCATCCTCCTTCTCCTCTGTGCACTTGTTTGAGGTCAACAGAGGTCAGAACTCGGATCATAACCTCTTCTTAATGTAGGGGTCATGTGGTCAAAGGAGAAAGCTGCTGCATGACCAAAGGTATTAAGAGGAAGATAATAACACAGATAGTGGAGGGAGATGGAAAGGTAGATGAGTACGAAAATTGCGTGTGTGTGTGTGTGTGTGTGTGTGTGTGTGAGAGAGAGAGAGAGAGAGAGAGAGAGAGAGAGAGAGAGAGAGAGAGAGAGGGTGGGAGGATGAGTATTTACACCTCAGTTCACTACGTCAGATGCAAGCGTCTATGTGCCCAGTGCAATAAAATCGTCTTTGCTAATGCAGATTCCAGCGCACCAGTCCTGTATGAGACAACCCACGTGTTTAGTATGGACGGTGGGTGTTAGCGCCGAAGTGGTGACGTGTGAAGGTTAATGGTATGTAGAAGGAATGTTGGGCCTCAGGACAAGGGCTGTTAAACCTATGCCAGGAGTCAGAATTAGAAAAAAAAAAAAAAAAAGTCAACTCAGAGCCACTTGTGAGGTCTGCTCTTTATTCCAGAATTTATGTGCAGCTTATGACCTCCATTCTCTCTCTCTCTCTCTCTCTCTCTCTCTCTCTCTCTCTCTCTCGCGTGTGTGTGATTATGTGTGTGTGTGTGTGTGTGTGTGTGTGTGTGTGTGTGTGTGTGTCTGTCTGTCTGTCTGTGGTTATGTGTTTGTGTTTATGTGTTTACGTGTTGTGTGTGTGTGTGTGTGTGTGTGTGTGTGTGTGTGTGTCTGTGGTTATGTGTTTGTGTTTATGTGTTTACGTGTTGTGTGTGTGTGTGTGTGTGTGTGTGTGTGTGTGTGTGTGTGTGTGGGTGGGTGTGTTCAACCAGACTGATGATGCTATAAACACCATACCGGGCTCACAAGCAAGCTGTTGTTCCAAAAGCAGTTCAGTGGGTCTAGAAACATGCTGCCTAGGCCACTGATTTCTAGTTCCAAGCTGGATAGTTCATGTAGTAGTAGTAGTAGTAATAGTAGTAGTAGTAGTAGCAGTAGTAGTAGTAGTAGCAGCAGCAGCAGCAGCAAGAGCAGTAAGTGGTGGTGGTGGTGGTGGTGGTAGTAATAGTAGTAGTGACAGTAATAGTAGTAATGACAGTAATCGTAGGAGCAGTTGTGATGGTGATGGTGGTAGTAGTAGTAGCAGTAGTAGCCCCAGATTCATCAAACGTGAACTCAGTGGACTGCAGGCTTAAGGTGATCTTCTGCAGTTTACCATCGTCCTTGCGGGAGATAGGAAGTGGCTGAAGGACGTTTGTATAAATAGGCAGTTGAGTGGTCTGGATATATAAGTGCCACCACGTGAAGGCGCCCCTCTCCAGCACAGGGCCAAAGAGCAGTTGTTTGGTAGGGAAAGCATGGTGGTGGTGTAAAATAAATCGCAAAGGAGAAAGTGTTACGAAATCCAACCCCTTAGAAAGCGACCCCTAATTTAACCAGATAGGTCCCTTATCACTGCCATTACCATAATCTATTTTTCCTTCCATAGAAATGTAAGCTGATGAGGTGGGCAGCTAACTGGACGATGTTGGTGATGCGTTAATGGATGGTGTATGAGAGGAATGTCCCTGATGGAGTGATAATAGATAAGTGAGGCAGTTAATTTTTTCAATAGGCTTTTACTGTTGTTTATATTTGCCAGTAACACACGACTTCATTTAGACTAGAGAGTACCCCCCTCCACAGAGTCAGTGCCTGCCTGCCAACTCTGAGCATTATTATTAGTTTTTATTCATGCTGACGGTCATGCTATAAACACTAGATTAGAAGAGGGGAAAACACATCAGTTTATCCCGTCTCTTCGATTATTTTACAACGTTCCTTCAGTGGTGTTCTGATTGCGTGGACGGGCATGTAGACAGATTGTTTGGGCCGGGTATTGGGCCTTTTCTTGTTCAAAAAAATCCCTCTAAATTGAGTAAAATGTGGTGATAGGAAGAACACACACACACACACACACACACACACACATCGTGGGAAAAAGGGCGATAATTAGACTGGGTTCTCATCCTTACCATTATGTTCTATTTCCCAGCCCATAGAAATACCATTTGATGAGGTGGGCAGATAACAGGAAGATGCTGTTGATTCGATAATTGCTGAGGTGTGGGAGAGGGGGCCAAGATGGACTGATAAGAGGTAGATAAGAGGGGCATCATTAAGCGTGTTTATGTGATAGGACGGCTTGGCTCCTATCGATAATATTAGTTTCTCTTATCTAGCATAGTCCAGTGACAGACGTTGGAGTAGGAGGGACAAAAGTGGTCGGGAGTGAGAAAGCTGGTGGGAGAGGTGGAAGGGAAAAAAATAGGGTTATAATACAAGGAAGACTGAGTGGAATAATTTGCACTGAAATTTGTAAACACTAATCTATCTATATCTTATTCTGTCTGTCTATATATTGATCTTTCTATCTATACCTACCTATGTATGTATTTTGTGTGTGTGTGTGTGTGTGTGTGTGTGTGTGTGTGTGTGTGTGTGTGTGTGTGTGTGTGTAATAAATAAAACACATACACAATTATCACAAACAAATGACACAATCCCATTTCCATACACATGTTCATTAGGTGTAGACCACCTCCTTTTGTTCAGTCTTAGTAATACATAGGCAAGCACATGTGAGGGCTTGTGAATGTGTGTGTAAGTATTCGTCACTGTCAATGGATTAGTAATGTTTCAGCCTACACGGGGCTTGGCTTGTAATAAATCTGTGTGCGTGTGTGTGTTTAATATTGACACTTTATACTATTTTCTCTACCTTAGGATGTAATTTTCGAACAGGAGAGGTTAGATAGAGCCTTCATAAACGTCTTTACTTATACATTTCCCTACTAAACTGAATATAATCGCCCGGTGGAATTAACATCAAGAAAGAAATGCGTCCTAGCTTTGAAGTGGTTTATTTGGACGAGAGAGCTCATTCACTGTGATAAATGGACGGGACCAGCCAACTGCTAGATTCTCATGCTAATAATCCTCCGATTTCACTGCTGGACTTTCCTGAATTTATGCTGGCTGTTCATATACATTTCCCCCTCCACCCACACTCTTTCCAGCCAAACTAGAGTGATATTCTTGTATTTAAGCTGTGTATTAGACTGGTTTGGGTATTTCAACACAGACGACAATTTTAGACCAAGTTAGAGTAAAAAAGGTGTGATTTCTAAGCCTAAGGTCTGGACTGGGCTAACGCTGATAGAGGAATGTTGATGTGACTTTCATTTTGGCGACGGTGTGAAAGGGACTGATAAACAAGATGACCTGTGATAATGAGATGCATAGGTGAAGCCCTGAGACAGGTTGAAGGTAATGCTATCCAAAATATGGGTAGAGATAAGCAAGGGTTGGCAGCTGCTGTGCGTGTGTGTGTGTGTGTGTGTGTGTGTGTGTGTGTGTGTGTGTGTGTGTGTGTGTGTGTGTGAGAGAGAGAGAGAGAGAGAGAGAGAGAGAGAGAGAGAGAGAGAATTAATGGATAAATCTTGCATCAGTGAGCAAAGGAGAGTTGTTTGTAAATGGGGCCTACCTCCTACACAATGCATGCATCACATAAACCAGTGCACTACCTTAGCACCAGTATAATGTATTCGGATCCACACTAGCTGCATCAATTCTGTGTATCCGACTCTGAGCATAGACTATCCAGCCCATTCCCTAGGCCTAGCAGTAATCTGAGAAGTAACAGATGGCTTCACACAACTTTGCATGCTACCACTTTGACACTAACATCTGCCGTCCATTTTGATGTCTGTCTCTCTGTGTGTCTGTGTCCTGCCCTGTCCCTGCCTTACCCTCTGCTTCTACCTCCGTCGCTGTTATGATATATTTCTGTATCTCTAAGTAGATTTGTCTTGTCTCTGTCTCATTCTGTCTCTGTCTGTGCTCCAACCACTGCCTCTGTATCCCTCTCGAAGTCTCTGTTCATATGTGTTTGAGTAAGGCCATTCATCCCCAGTAGCACACAAGATTCCAGAGTCTTTACCTTTATATATATGTGTGTCTGTTAGTGTATGTGCACTGTGTCTGTCTCCGCTTGTCTGTGAGTCAAAGTACATTTCAGCACAGTATACACCAGATATTGCAATCTTTATTTCTGTCCGCGTTTTTGTCTGTGTCCTGTCTCTCCGTTTTTCTGTGTATTTGCTCATTAGTCAAGCCAGTCCTGGTACTACAAAAATATTCCAGTCTGTCTGTTTCAACGTCTGTTTGTGTCTGTCTCTGTGTTTCTTCTTATGTTTCTGTCTTTGTCTGTGTCTCTGCCTCTTGTACATCTGTCTGTGTCTGTCTCTGTGTCTCTGTCTTTGTCAGTGTCAGTGTTTATGTGTCTGTGTGAGTAAAGGCAGTTTGGGTTAAGTAGTACATAAGATATTGCAAGTGAGCAGAATGTTAACTAGAACTGCTGGAGACCATGACCTTAATGAGTACTGCCATGACCTAGCTTTTCCTACACACACACACACACACACACACACACACACACACACACACACGATTATACTATATGATACTCATTCATTTTTTATAGACGAAGATAGTCGTCCGTTTGCAGTTCATTTTCCATAGCTCAGTACTATGGCCAAGCATATTTGTCATACCACTTCTTCGTGACTAGCACCATATTCTAGTGTTAACCCCTTGTCACAGCACTTTATTTAAGAAAGAGATTGCAATTTTACGCCAAGTTAGAGTGAACAGGGTATAGCTATGATGACGAAACACATATTTGTCTCTTGGTTTCCAGATCACTGCACGCGCACTCCTCAGGTCACGTCTTCCATAGAACAGACAACAGAGGGACAGACAGCGTAACTGAATGGCAGGCTAGAGATGGAGTGAGAAGAAGAGGTACACAGAAAACAAGATAGAGATGATAAGCGCAGATCCACCGATATCGGAAGGAACAAGCTAAGAGCCAATGTATCAGAGTGGACAAAGGTGAGAGGGGTCCTTATCATGCAGTGGTGTGTCACAGTTTAATGAAGTTGATGACGACGATGATGGTGGTGATGATGATGATGATGATTGATGATGATGCTGATTGATGATGATAATGATGTTGATGCTGATGATGATGTAACTCCGTGCAAACTCTAAAACAATGTTAGATGATGGTGATGAATATGATGATAAAGGTGATGATACTGATATATCTTTTGTACCAAATTTTTAACAGTGCTGGGATGATGATGACATGCTGCTGCTGCTGCTGATGATGATGATGATGACGAGGAAGATGATGATGATGATTACTACAACGAAGACGACGAAGATGATGACAACGACGACGATTTTCAAGTCATTGGCTGAGTCACCTCTCCCTTTCCTTTCTGTTTAACTTCGTGTTTTGGTGACTGGGCGTGTGTGTGTGTGTGTGTGTGTGTGTGTGTGTGTGTGTGTGTGTGTGTGTGTGTGTGCTTGCTTCTGTTCGTGTATGTATATCTTGGTTGATGATACAATAGTTATTCAAATGGCAGAATTATTTCCACACATTCATAGTTTTATTTCAAGGGTAAATATTAGGCTAAGAATTTAGGACCTTTTACCCATAGAGTTACGAGACACTTACGCAATATTCTGAAAGGCTTATTACATCCCATAGATCACATAACAGGGTTTCATAAGTCACTGATCATCGTCGCTTTATGTATCGTTAGGAAGTGGATGAATATGAGTGTCTGAAATAATACATATATTTTGGCCTTTATTTAGATGGAAGAATTAACCTCACAGAATTATGCACTTTTAATTTTAAGGATACAACACATGATTTTCTACATTTTATCACAGTAGCTCTAGTACCGGCCCTGCCCGTCTGCTTCTCACTAACAATTTTCGGATCAGAGGTGTTGTACTCATATAGGCTTTGGAGATTATAGTGAAGCCAAGTCACGTTCTACCAGCCCCACACACTAAATCACATTGAATCACTCACCCACACCACACCACACCATACTACCCCCCACACCATATCACACCACACCATACCAGTCTCTCACACTACATGACACGAAATCACACTCCCACACAACACAGAACCACCCTCCCACACCACACCACACCACAAAAAATCCTCCTCCCACACCATACCACACCACACATAACCACTCTCCCACATCACACCAAACCACAAAACTTAAAACCACCCTCCCACACCACACTACACCGCACCACACAACCCTCCCCACATCACAGAACCCTCCACACACCACACCACACAACCCTCCACACACCACACCACACAACCCTCCACACACCACACCACACAACCCTCCACACACCACACCACACAACCCTACACAAACCACACGACACAATCCCCTCCATACCACACTACACCACACAACCTCCCTCTGTACCACACTACACCACAAAACCCTCTCACCACACCACACCACACCACACCACACCAAACCAAGGGGATTAAACAAAGGGGTTTGAAGCTCCGGCATCTGTTAATTCTGAGCTTGTTTCCGGGTACCTTCACACACACTCCTCTGGTCACATCTTCCACAGAGCAGGCAACAGATGGACAGGCAGCGTAACTGAATGGCAGGCCAGAGATGGAGTGAGAGGAAGAGGTACACAGGGAACAAGATAGATGAAACTCGCAGATCCACCGATATGGGAAGAGGCTAACAACCAATGTATCAGAGTGGAGAAAGATGAGAGGGGTCCTAATCCTCCAGTGGTAATGTCAGGGCCTGATGATGATGATGATGATGATGATGATGATATTAATGATGATAAAGATGATATTGATGATGATAATGATGTTGATGCTGATGATAATGATGATTTAACTTCAGTACGAGGTAACAGAGTTGGGAAAACGGTGGTGATGATGATGATGATGATGATTACAGTCATGATAACAATTTTAACGATGATGATGATGATGATGATGATTGTAGTTATAATAATGATAATAATGGTAAGAATAATAATAATGACAATTATAATAATGATAATGAAGATATTGATGATGATTTTTGTCGGTAGGTGGACGGACGGACGGAACTGCAAGAACTTGGTCAGCAGTCAAAGATCCACGATTCCCCATCCATCCATCCATCCATCCATCCATCCATCCATCCAGCTCCCCCTGATGTTAAAAGCTAAGTCAAATTTCTGTGTCATACGCCTTTTGGAAACAGGGCAGTATTTTAGGAAGCACGGGAGTCTTCTCAGTGCCCCTTCCTTAGCTATTTAGTTTTGCATAGCACGTCTTGACATTTTCTTGTAAGCTATTAAAATCGGCTTCATATCGGCAGAGTTTACATCTCTCTCATAAAAGAGGGTGTTGTGGTGTAATGTGCTGATTAAATCGCTAAGGAAGAGATGTAAAGAATTTCCAAAGCAGCTTACAGTACGATCCTGGATGCAGAAAAAAAAAAAACTGAAGCGAAGTTAACTCATGTTTTCAAGTCAAGAAAAAGATTAATTTTATTTATATTTTGTTATGGAGAAATTTGTCCAGATTTTCACATTAAGGTGCAGTATATTCCTAGATTTCCACTTTCCTTTTTATTGAGCCAAAAGCGTAATAGTGAAAAAATCTAATGAAAAATCGACTAGTCTCTCTCTTGACCCAGTGCCCACCTACCTACAAGATTCCATTGAAAGCCGATAGCAAGTTTTTGATATATCTTGGCCATAGACAGACAGATAGACAGATAGAAAGACAGACAGACAGACAGATAGAAAGACAGACAGACAGACATATAGATAGACAGGCAGACAGACATATAGAAAGACAGACAGACAAACATATAGACAGACTAATAGAATGACAGACAGATTGACAGATTGATAGATAGACAGACACAGACACGGGTGAATACATAACTTCCTTCATCTTTACTGGCGGAGGTAACTAGGCATATAAAGCAGTCACCACATAAGCATTATCAAACCCTCCAGCATCACACACACACACACACACACAATACTTATATTATACTAGTTCACTGAAACATGAGTTTTCTTATATTTATAATTATCGTCCGATAGGGTATCCAAAAAATACAAGTTGAAAGATGTGTTCATTATTATTATTATTATTATTATTATTATTATTATTATTATTAAACTGAATGCAATAAGTGGAGCATGAAGTGTGCGAGAATTATAAGCTGGAGACAGCCCTTACCCACCTGAGGCAGCGAAAGGGAAGACATGAAGAGAGGGTGTGGCAAGAGAAAGATAAAACGAGAGAGAGAGAAAGCACAAAAGTATATCGCTATTTTCATCTGAACCTTCAATTTGTGCTATACGTAACAGATATCTAATGCATATAAATTTTTAGTAATGATACAGTACTTTATTGCTGATTCTGATTGCTATCGTCCTTACACCTGCTCACACACACACACACACACACACACACACACACACACACACACACACACACACACACGCATATATATGCACATTTACTGATATACATACCCAAACCTTCATTCAAACAAGGTTCACTATGAGCTCTACAATGCATCCACAAGCAGTGTCCCTGCCGGACACACACACAGGGTCACCTGGTACACATAGACATCACACACACACATTCACACACACACACACACACACCCTCACACACACAGCAACCACATCAAACCATTCACCCCCACCCCCACCCTCCACACAACACATTCCTTACCCACTCACATACACACACACACACATCACACACACACACACACACACACACACATAGTACTCTCTGGTGGACACAGTACTCTCAGTGGAACTTGCTGGTGAGGAAATGTGTGTATATGTAACTGTGATGGTATCGGGAGGGGGAGGGGTTGCCATGGTAACACTGACACCCCACCACACACACAAAACACACACACACACACACACACACACACACACACACACACACACACACACACACACACACACACACACACACACACACAATTTATTTTTGGGTAGAGGACTTTTAAAGACCTTGTATGATCATGAGAGTTAATAGAGACAGCATTAACGCTCTAATAGCAGTAATGTGACTCACTCTCAGCTGAATGTCATCGCCCAAGCAGTACCTGGAAGAAAATACTAGAGTTGCCCCCTTGCATGAGAGGGCCCGGGAACCATCTGTAGTGGTTGTGAAAAGTAGCTGGAACATGTTTCTTGTCTTGAAGGGCGTCGCTTCTTGGGTTACTTTTGCTAGTGGCCGTATGACAGTGGAAAGGACGAGGGTGTGTGTGTGTTGCTGTGCAGTTCCCCTGAGGTGAGTGTTTGGCTGTTGCTGTTTTTAGCCATTAAGGTGACTGCATTAGGACACAAAAGGATATCTCACTTTATTTAGCCAGGAAGTATCTTGGCCCAAAGAAATAATATCTATAAGGCTACTAGACGTAATTCTGATGAGACAAGGGGGATGTTAGTGTGAGGGAGATGAGGGAGGCCTTGTAGTCCAGTGCTGCCGTTTTGTGGAAAATCGTCTGCTAATGTGGAAAAACAAATGAACGACGAGCATGGATATTGGGCAGGCAGACGATCATTGCACACTAATTGTTCACGTGGAATTTTTTCCACACTAATTGTTCACGTTATGATTGTTAGGGAACTACGAGGAATTATTCAGACCCTTCACCCTGATTAAACCAACGAATATGTAGCGTTTGTCTATAATACTGTCATTTAAAACAAGGGAAGAATACGTCGTTGGAACAGTCTACCTCTACCCACCCACGGCGATATCATAATTAAAAAATATATATATATTATTTACAAGACTCGTGCCAACCATTAGCAGTCCACACTTGCTTTGTAATATTAAAGAAATACCAGAAACAATGTTGTAAATCATTGTATAGTTGATATACTAGAAAACTTGGATGTGGATAAACTTCCTTTGTCTCCTGTCTTGTTATTAATCAACATTTGCTGACTTTATTAACTCTCTTAATCATTTAACGTCATACACTTGAATCCAAAATAGGTCTGACATCAGTAATAATATTATGCCTCTCTTCCAGTATTCACAGTATGCAAATTTTATGGTAGTTATACCAACAATACATCCTCTGTCATCCTGGTTACTAAACGAAACCGTGTGCAATAATGACGTCACAACCAGTGTGCAATTCACGGCAGCTCTGCCTTGTAACTGCCGCCTCAAACTTGGTGTCTCAGCACCAGTGAAATAGCAGTGTGAGTGTCGTCCTGTTGATTCTCATGCCGATCAGACTGGTGGATTAGAGTTTGCCTGCTCCCTTGTCCCTGTCCACCCAACAGTACAGTTTGGGACCTGAATGTAAACTGATAAGTGCGATTCAGAATTTCAGAGGGACAATGTGATAGAAAAAAATATTGTATGCTTAAGTTATTTTTGTCCTGAAGCGCATGCACACACACACACACACACACACACACACACACACACACACACACACACACAGTACTCTCTAATAGAACTTGCTGGTGGGGAAATGTGTGTATGTAGCTATGATGGTGTCGGGAGGTTACCATGGTAACACACAGGCACCTCGCACCACACACACACACACATACACACACACACACACACACACACACACACACACACACACACACACACACACACACACACACACACACACACACACACACACACACACACACACACACACACACACACGTACGCGTATATTGTGGGTAGTGTTCCTTCATTGCAAGGCCGAGATAGTCCCTTTTTTTGCAGCTTAACATTTCCGTTAGTTTACAGTGAAAAGAATTAAACTTACAGCTCTACATCATTTCCATACCACTTCTTCGTGACTAGCACCATTCTAGTGTTAACCCACTTGTCAACCCACATTTAGAAAAGAGATTGCACATTTTACGCCAAGTTAGAGTGAATTTATAGTTGATGCTGCAATACACGTATATTTGTCCTCTTGTTTTAGGTCAGTCCACACATGATCCTTAAATTACGTCTTCCACAGAACAGGTTAACACATGGACAGCTAGCGTAACTAAATGGCAGGGTATGAGTGAGAGGATGAGGCACAACACACTAGATGAGATGATACTCGCAGATCCATCGAGCTGGTACAGAACAAGCTACCAACGAAAGCATCTTAGTCCAGGTGAGATGGGTCCTTATCCTGCAGTGGTGTGTCTGGGCGTCTTCCATAATGATGCAGGTAACACAGCTACTTACTGGCGATAGCGGTGAGGATCTAACCTCTGTACGAATGGCAGACCATGGGATGAATATGGTGATGAGGATGAGGCACACATGATGATACAAGATAGATGATGATAACTCGCATGTTGAAACTCCACCGTAGCCTACGGAACGAATTAACTAAACTGCGATTATTGTGATGATGGATGACAGGTGAGAGGGTACTCTATGAATCAGCTGGGATGATGGCAAGGTTATGATGATGATGATGATTGATGATTGATGATGATGATGATGATGATTGATGATGATGATGATGATGATGATTGATGATGATAATGATGTTGATGCTGATAATGATGATGTAACTCCGTGCAAACTCTAAAACAAGGTTAGATGATGGTGATGAATATGATGATAAAGGTGATGATACTGATATATCTTTTGTACCACATTTTTAGCAAAAGCTAAGATGATGACATGCTGTTGCTGATGATGATGACGATGATGATTCGCGATGCTGGGATGATGATGACATGCTGCTGCTGATGATGATGACGATGATGATCATGATGATGATGATGATGATGACGAGGAAGATGATGATGATGATGATGATGATCATGATGATGATGATGATGATGACGAGGAAGATGATGATGATGATTAGTACAACGAAGACGACGACGATGATTTCGACGACGACGATGATAATAACGGCGACGATCTTCAAGTCATTGGCTGAGTCACCTCTCGCGTTCCTTTCTGTTTAACTACGTGTTTTGGTGACTGGGCATTGTGTGTGTGTGTGTGTGTGTGTGTGTGTGTGTGTGTGCTTGCTTATGTTCGTGTAAGTATATCTTTGTTGATGATACAATAGTTATTCAAATGGCAGAATTATTTCCACACATTCATAGTTTTATTTCAAGGGTAAATATTTGGGTAAGAATTTAGGACCTTTTACCCATAGAGTTACGAGACACTTACGCAATATTCTGAAAGGCTTATTACATCCCATAGATCACATAACAGGGTTTAATAAGTCACTGATCATCGTCGCTTTATGTATCGTTAGGAAGTGGATGAATATGAGTGTCTGAAATAATACTATATTTTTGGCCTCTTATTTAGATGGAAAAATTAACCTCACAGAATTATGCACTTTTCTTAATTTTAAGGATACAACACATGATTTTCTACATTTTATCACAGTAGCTCTAGGGACCGGCCCTGCCCGTCTGATTCTCACTAACAATTCTTCGGATGAGAGGTGTTTTGTACTCATATAGGCTTTGGAGATTATAGTAGAAGCCAAGTCACATTCTACCAGCCCCACACACTAAATCACATTGAATCACTCACCCACACCACACCACACCATACTACCCCCCACACCATATCACACCACACCATACCAGTCTCTCACACTACATGACACGAAATCACACTCCCACACAACACAGAACCACCCTCCCACACCACACCACATCACAAAAAATCCTCCTCCCACACCATACCACACCACACATAACCACTCTCCCACATCACACCACACCACAAAAAATCATCCTCCCACACCACACCACACCACATAAAACCACCCTACCACACCACACTACACCTCACCACACAAACCTCCCCACATCACAGAACCCTCCACACACCACACCACACAACCCTCCACACACCACACCACACAATCCTTCACACACAACACCACACAATCCTTCACACACAACACCACACAAACCCCTCCATACCACACTACATCACACAACCTTCCCCTATACCACATTACACCACAAAACCCTCTCACCACACCACACCACACCACACCACACCACACCACACCACACCACACCACACCAAACCAAGGGGATTAAACAAAGGGGTTTGAAGCTCCCGCATCTGTTAATTCTGAGCTTGTTTCCAGGTACCTTCACACACAATCCTCTGGTCACATCTTCCACAGAGCAGGCAACAGATGGACAGGCAGCGTAACTGAATGGCAGGCCAGAGATGGAGTGAGAGGAAGAGGTACACAGGGAACAAGATAGATGAAACTCGCAGATCCACCGATATGGGAAGAGGCTAACAACCAATGTATCAGAGTGGAGAAAGATGAGAGGGGTCCTAATCCTCCAGAAATGGTAAATAAGTCAGGGCCTGATGATGATGATGATGATGATGATGATATTAATGATGATAAAGATGATATTGATGATGATGATGATAATGATGTTGATGCTGATGATGATGATGATTTAACTTCAGTACGAGGTAACAGAGTTGGGATAACGGTGGTGATGATGATGATGATGATGATTATAGTTATGATAATGATAATAAAGGTAATAATAATAATAATAATGACAATTATAATAATGATAATGAAGATACTGATGATAATTTTTGTCGGTAGGTGGACGGACGGACGGAACTGCAAGAACTTGGTCAGCAGTCAAAGATCCACGATTCCCCATCCATCCATCCATCCATCCATCCATCCAGCTCCCCCTGTTGTTAAAAGCTAAGTCAAATTTCTGTGTCATACGCCTTTTGGAAACAGGGCAGTATTTTAGGAAGCACGGGAGTCTTCTCAGTGCCCCTTCCTTAGCTATTTATTTTTGCATAGTACGTCTTAACATTTTCTTGTAAGCTATTACAATTGGCTTCATATCGGCAGAGTTTACATCTCTCTCATAAAAGAGGGTGTTGTGGTGTAATGTGCTGATTAAATCGCTAAGGAAGAGATGTAAAGAATTTCCAAAGCAGCTTACAGTACGATCCTGTTGGCAGAAAAAAAAAAAAAAAAACTGAAGCGAAGTTAACTCATGTTTTCAAGTCAAGAAAAAGATATTAATTTTATTTATATTTTGTTATGGAGAAATTTGTCCAGATTTTCACATTAAGGTGCAGTATATTCCTAGATTTCCACTTTCCTTTTTATTGAGCCAAAAGCGTAATAGTGAAAAAATCTAATGAAAAATCGACTAGTCTCTCTCTTGACCCAGTGCCCACCTACCTACAAGATTCCATTGAAAGCCGGTAGCAAGTTCTTGATATATCTTGGCCATAGACAGACAGATAGACAGATAGAAAGACAGACAGACAGACAGACAGAAAGACAGACAAACATATAGACAGACAAATAGAACGACAGACAGATTGACAGATAGATTGATAGACAGACACAGACACGGGTGAATACATAACTTCCTTCATTTTCACTGGCTGAGGTAACTAGGCACATAAAGCAGTCACCACACAAACATTATCAAACCCTCCAGCATCCCACAACCAGCTTCACACAACCAGACACACACACACACACACACACACACACACACACACACACACACACACACACACTCACACAATACTTATACTATACTAGTACACTAACAGGCGAAACTTGGAATGTGAAATCCGTAGACTTTCAGGCAGCAAAATTTATTAGTGAATTTATCAATGGAATTTATAGCCTATCGAAAGTTAGGTTAGGTCACTTTGGGCAGGGTTTGGTCTGATTAGGTAATTTTTGGTTGGGTTGGGTTCACTTCGACTAGATATAGACGGATTAGAGTTAGAATTGCTTTAGAATACGTCGGTTTTGATAGGTTTTGGGTTGGGTTTTTTATTTGGTTGGGTTAGGCTGGGTTAGGTTCGGTTGGATTAGGTCATTTTTAGGCTTGACTGAGTTGGGTTAGGGTCGGGTATGGTATGGTTAAGTGAGACTTGGGTAGGATTAGGTAGGGTTAGATGCGGTTAGGCTGGCATTGTCAGAATTGGTTAGGGTTAGGTATGTGGAGGTTACGTGCGTGAGATTGTGAGGTTAAATACAATTAGACTGGGTTAGGTGAGGTTGGGTTAGATTAGGCTGGGTTAATTTAGTGTTGGATTAGGACATTCGAGGTCAAGGGTGAAATTCAGTTCGGAGCAAATATTTATAGGTTAGGTAAGACTGGGCTAAAATAAATCGGTTTAGATGGCATGATTAGGTTGGTTTGGGTTAGGTGAAGTTGAAATACAGAACCACAGGTGTTTATTGATAAAGTGGACTGGCGTTTGAACCGATTATGAGGCACGAGTTTTGTTGACGTCACTTCATAAGCTGGTGGTTAGATTTTGCTGGATTTTCCCGCCATTGTCCTCCTGTCTTTTTTTTTTTTTTTTATGCGAGGAAGAAGGAACCAAAGGCCATGAGCCCGCAGTAACAGTTCCGTCCAAGAGAAAAACAAAATACAATATAGAGCCAAATTCAAGATCCGATCATTTTGAGATGCCTGGACACACTGCGTTTGAAAGACTGGAGATCATAGGCAGCAGGAAATACAGACAGAGGGAGACGGTTCCAGAGCTGACCTGTTGCATAAATGAAAGACTGGGAGTAACGGTTAACTCTTGCATTAGAGAGTTGGACAGAAAAAGGATAAGAGTTTGCTGCCAGACGGAATTGCTACAGCGCCCGTCGTAGAGGTGGAGGAATGCAAGCAGAGAGTTCAGAGGAGCAGTGACCATTAAAGTAGCGATAGAAAAGAGATAAAGATGCAACAGTGCGGCGAAGAGACAGAGGTTGAAGGGAGTCAGTAAGAGGAGGAGAGTTAATGAGATCGAAAAGCCTTTGCTCTCCACCCTAGCTTGAGAAGAGCTGTACGTAGGAGCCTCCCCACACATGAGAGTTGTACTCCACAACAGGGGCGGATAAAACCTCTGTATAGAGTCAACAATTGTGCAGGTGAAGAAAGTGCGGAGTCAAGTTTTAGCACACCCAAAACTCTTGGAAGCAGATTTTACAAGAGATGTAATATGATATTTGTAAGATAAGTCCTGGGAAAGTAAATGAAAACTCCCAAGCATGTTCAAGGATGATGCAGGATTAAGCTTGAAATATTATTAAACATTGAGTGGGTATACCTGTGGAAGATTTTGTCGGGTTGATAGGTGTAAGAACTGAGTCTTAGATGCATTAAAGACAACCATATTATTTTTACCCCCAGTCAGAGAGATACATGAGCTCAAATCAGACATTAGGTGTGCCACAGCCTCATCCCTTGCTTGTTGAAGTAACTGTTGAGAATGGGCGTTGCGGGAACCGGAATGGAAAGGTGAAGGGTGGAGTCGTCAAGCGTATGAGTGAATAGGGTTAGATGTAGCAGCTTAGAAGATCATTGGATGAATAAAAGGAAGAGAGTTGGTGATAGGACAGAGCCCTGAGGAACACTGTTAACTGTTGATAGATCTAGGAGAAGAACGATGGCCGTCTACAACAGCGGGCTATAGGAACGACCAGAAAGGCACAGATAGAAGGATAGAAACCGTAGGAGGGCAGTTTGGAAATTAAAGATTTATGCCAGACTCGATCGAAAGCCTTTGAGATGTCAAGTGCAATGGCAAAGCTTTCTGCCAAAGTCCCGAAAGGAGGATGACCAGAGAGTCTGAAAGGTAGGTGAGAAGATCGGCCAGTGGAGCGTCCCTGACGGAACCCATACTGACGATCGGAAAGAAGGTTGTGATAGGAAAGATGCCTTAAAATTTTTCTTTATTAAGAATTGACTCAAAACTTTTTGAAATACAGGACGTTAAAGCAATTGGACGATAGTTGGAGGGTTGGGAGTATGGTCACCCTTCTTTTGGGACTGGCTGAATGAGAGCAAACTTCCAGCAAGAAGGGAAAGGTACAAGTTGACAG
>NW_027643364.1:0-4995 GCF_032717465.1 Coenobita brevimanus | reverse complement strand
ACAAAGGCTGAAAGAGTTTGCCTAGGCAGGGTGTAAGCACAGAAGCACAGTTCTTGAGAACAACAGGAGAGGACCCCACATCAGGCCCATATGCCTTGTTAGTACTGGAGGCCAGTGATGGCAGAAAGTACATCAACTGAAAAAGAAATTTTAATGTCAGCCATATGAGGGAAGTCAGAGGGGGAAGCTAGATGGAGGAACAGCACCGGAATCAGTCTAAGGTAGAATTGTCTGAGGAGAAAGTTCTGTGCGAAGAGATCTGCTTTATCAGTAGAAGAAAATAGCTACAGAACCATCAGAGTAGAAAAGAGGAGGGAAGGATGATGAGGTAAAGTTGTTAGAAAGATTTTTTGGCAAGATGCCAGAAGGAGCGGGAAGAATTCGAGTCGGAGAGTTGAGAGCATTTAGTACGGATGAAATTATTTTCAGCAGAGCGAAGAACAGACTTAGCACGATTCTGGGCAGAAACGTAAAGATGGTGTGATTCAGGGGTGGGTTGGCTCCAGTACCTTTTATAGGCCCTCTCCTTGTTGCAGACAGCATTAGAACAAGTGTGAGTAAACCAAGGTTTTCTTGCACTAGACAAAGGATATGAGAAAGAAATGTATGCTTCCATGCCCGAGAGAATAACTTCAGTAATGCGCAAGGCACACTCAGATGGCTCCCGGCCATGGAAGCAGCAATCATTCTAGGAAAATTCAATGAAGTACTGCCTGAGGGGCCTCCCCAGTCCGCGGCTCCAAAAATGCCACAGACGACGTTTCACTGGAGGGTCCACAGGCCGTACCGGAGTGATAGGACAGGTTAAGGTAATAAGGTTGTGATCGGAGGAGCCCAACGGAGAGAAAAGATTAACAGAGTAAGCAGAAGGATTAGTTGTGAGGAAGAGGTCAAGTATGTTGGAGCTCTCTCCAAGGCGGTCAGGGATACGGGTAGGGTGCTGTACAAGCTGCTCTAGGTCATTAAGGATAGAAAAGATGTAGGCTTGTTCACCAGGTGGATCCGTGAAAGGAGAGGAGAGCCAAAGGTGGTGGTGAACATTGAAATCTCCAAGAATGGAGATTTCAGAGAAAGGAGAAAATGGATAGAATGCGTTCCATCGTAGAAGTAAAGATAGTCGAAGAATTTTTGATAGTCAGTAGAATTAGAGGATAAGTAAACAGCACAGATATATTTAGTCAGAGAATGACAGGAAAGCCGAAGCCAGAGTGTGGAGAATTCAGAAGAATCAAGTTCAGGAACACGAGAGCCAAGATAAGTCGTTGCGTATATATACACAACAGCCACCTTGTGGCTTTGAAATAGAGTATTAGAGAAAGTAGGAGGATACAGAAAAGGGTTTGCTGTCAGTTGCCTCAGACAGCTGAGTCTCCGTTAGAAGAAGGAGGTGAGGTTTAGAGGAGGAGAGGTGGTGCTCAACAGAGCGAAAGTTAGAGGAAAGGCCGCGAATGTTGCAGAAATGAAGAAGAAGAGAGTCAGACCGTGGTTCCAGGCACCTTGAGTCGTCACCGGGAGACGGGCAGATGGTGGGGGCATTTATGGTCCCCCCCCCTGGGGACTCCGAGGCTTGATAAGACGACGCCATGTTGGTAAATTTTGAATAGGAAGTGTAGTGTGTACTGTGCATGTAGTTTGGTGTAGATAGTTAGAGAAATTTGTACTGGAGAGCATGCTGGCCTACTCTCTGTGTAACTGAGACATTGAAAAAGTTCAGCAAAGGGGGATGGTCAAGAACTAGTCCTGAGGGCTGATGAAACGGGAGCTCCAGCACTCCCTGTCATCAGCTGTCGCCTTGTTCCCACTGCACCCACCAAAGGTATGCTGTTTGACTTCATTCTTTACTCTGACTTGGCCTACAATTTCCATCTATCCAACTTGAATACTGAGTTGTAGCAATGGATTTATACTAGAACATGTAAGTCACAAAAAAGTGCCATTGAAGAGGAGCCGTAGCGCTGCACTTTTCTGCCAATGACCCATGTGAAATAAGGGGCAAAAGGACGAAAATCTGAGTCAAGTTACCCTGAAAAAAAGTAATATAATGCAGGATAGTATGATATTCTAGGAAGTTGTGGACAGTTGAGAGTTGTCTGTGAATTGCAATAAAGGGACAGGCAGACAGACAGACAGATAGAGGACAGACAGATGCAGAGAACGGAGACACGATAGGGGAGAAGAATCCTGACGTTATTATGAGTGTAGTTGACTTCATAGCATACTACATTATATTTGTGCCCTAACTTTAGTAGCATGTTTATGTATAACCAAGGTTCGTTGACAAGTAGTGAACACACACACACACACACACACACACACACACACACACACACACACACACACACACACACACACACACACACACACACACACACACACACAATACTCTCTAACGGTAGTTGGTGGTGGGGAAATTTGTGTATGTAACTGTGGTGGTGTGGGGAGGTTGCCATGGTAACACACTGGCCCCGCACACACACACACACACACACACACACACACACACACACACACACACACTGCAACCACTCCAAACCATACACCCCCGATCTCCCCACACCTCCACACATACAACACATCCCCCATCACCCCCACACACACTGCAACCACATCAAACCATACACCCCCACCCACCACCCAGCATACACAACACATCCAAACCCACCCACCCACCCCACACACACACACACACACACACACACACACACACACACACACACACACACACACACACACACTGCTACCACATCAATCTGTACACCCCCCCCCCCCCCCCCCCCTCACACAAAACCCACACACACACACACACACACACACACACACACACACACACACACACACACACACACACACACACACACACACACATAGTACTCTCTAGTGGAACTTGCTGGTGAGGAAATGTGTGTATGTAACTGTGATGGTATCGGGAGGTTGCCATGGTAACACACAGGCACCTAGCACCACACACACACAACACATACACACACACACGCACACACACACACACACACACACAGACACAGACACAGACACACACACACACACACACACACACACACACACACACACACACACACACACACACACGTTATTTTTGAGTAGGGCTGGTAAAGAGAGCTGTATGATCATGAGAGTTAATAGAGACAGTATTAACACTCTTATAGTAGTATGACTCACTCTCAGCTGAATGCTATCGCCAAGCAGTACCTGGAATAAAATACTAGAGTTGCCCCTACTATGAGAGGGCCCGGGTACCATCTAGTGGTTGTGAAAGTAGCTGGACACGTTTCTCGTCTTGGTAGGCGTCGCTACTTGGCTACTTTTGCTAGTGGCCGTATGACAGTGGAAGGACGAGGGTGTGTGTGTGTGTTGCTGTTGCATCATTCCGCTGAGGTAAGTGTTGGATATTTGCTGTTTTTAGCCATTACGGTGACTACATTAGGACACAAGGATATCGCACTGACAGCCAGGAAGTAATATCTATAATGCTACTAGACGTAATTCTGATGAGACAAGGGGGATGTTAGTGTGAGGGAGATGAGGAGGCCTTGTAGTCCAGTGCTGCCGTTTTGTGGAAAATCGTCTGCTAATGTGGAAAAACAAATGAACGACGAGCATAGATGTGGGCAGGCGGACGTCATTCCACACTAATTGTTCACGTTATTTTGTAGGAATAAGGGGGATTTTGTCATGATTGGTAGGAACTAACATGTATTGTTATTCAGACCCTTCACAGTTAAACCAACGAATATGTAGCGTTTGTCTATAATACTGTCATTTAAAACAAGGAAGAATACGTCGTGGAACAGTCTACCTCTACGCACCCGGCGATATAATTAAAAAATATATATATTATTTACAAGACTCGTGCCAACCATTAGCAGTGCACACTTACTTTGTAATATTAAAGAAATACCGAAACAATGTTGTAAATCGTGTACAGTTGATATACTAGAAAACTTGGATGTGGATAAACTTCCTTGTCTCTTGGCTGGTTATTAATCAACATTTGCTGACTTATTAACTCTCTTAATCATTTAACGTCCTTACACTTGAATCATAATAGGTCTGACATCATTAATTATACCCTCTCTTCCGGTATTCACAGTATACCAAATTTTATGGTAGTTATACCAACAATACATCCTCTGTCATCCTGGTTACTAAACGAGACCGTGTGCAATAATGACGTCACAACCAGTGTGCAATTCACGGCAACTCTGCCTTGTACTGCCTCAATCTTGGTGTCTCAGCACCAGTGAAATAGCAGTGTGAGTGTCGTCCTGTAGATTCTCGTGCCGATCAGACTGGTGGACTAGGTTTGCCTGTCCCCTTGTTCCTGTCCACCCAACACTACAGTTTGGGACCTGAATGTATACTGATAAGTGCGATTCAGATTTCAGAGGGACAATGTGATGGAAAAAAAATATTGTATTTAAGTTATTTTGTCCTGAAGCGCGCGCGCGCACACACACAGACACACACACACACACACACACACACACACACACACATACACGTACGCGTATATTGTGGTGGTGTTCCTTCATTTTACCAAGACCAAGATAGTTGTCTTTTTTGCAGCTTATTTCCCGTAGTTCAGTGAAAGAATTAAACTTACAGCTCTACATCATTTCCATACCACTTTTTCTTGACTAGCACCATTCTAGTGTTAACCCCTTGTCACAACACAAAATTTAAGAAAGAGATTGCAATTTTACGCCAAGTTAGAGTGAACAGGGTATAGTAGTGATGCTGCAACACACGTATATTTGTCCTCTTCTTTACAGGTCACTCCACAGGCTGTCCTAAGGTCACGTCTTCCACAGAGCAGGTAACGCAAGGACAGCCAGCGTAACTAAATGGCAGGCCAGAGATGGAGTGATAGGATGAGGCACACAGAGAACAA
This sequence comes from Coenobita brevimanus, assembly GCF_032717465.1. Taxonomy (NCBI): domain Eukaryota; kingdom Metazoa; phylum Arthropoda; class Malacostraca; order Decapoda; family Coenobitidae; genus Coenobita; species Coenobita brevimanus. Next base: position 86 of record NW_027643364.1, on the reverse strand, counting down.
GATAGAGATGATACTCGCAGAGCCACCGAGCTGGTACGGAACAAGCTAACAACCAAAGGATCGGCGTGGAGACAGGTGAGAGGGGT
>NW_027643363.1:7500-9391 GCF_032717465.1 Coenobita brevimanus | reverse complement strand
TTAGCATGTTGATGTGACATAGTTGCTTGCTCTTTCTATGATCTGGTGTGGCGATGACATACGCTGACATCACTGAGTTCCCTCTTTCCCTCCATTTGAAATAAGGGCCACTGCCAAACTTGGCTTGAAGAGGTTGCCCATGAACTGGTATAGCAGAATCAAAACCTGATCTCCTGGCTGAAAGCGTGGCGTAACCTGGACTTCTTATCATACCAAGTCCCTTCATCTTCTCTTGAGCAGCTCCTAAATTCTCTCTCGCCAGCTGTAAAGCTATAGTGGACAGCCGTTCTTTGAACTTCATCACATACTCCTTAGCAGTTGACGTCATCTTCCTCCGACAGCCAGCATTCCTTGAGTAACTTATAAAATAAATAAACACAATAAGGGTCCCCGTCCTTCTTACTTCCCCCTACATGGCCAAACAGTAGTTCAAAAGGTGAGAAGCCCAGTGATTCTATTTGGAGATTCTCTTGCAGCAAACACAACGAATGGAAGACCTTTATCCCAGTCTTTCTGATGTTCCAAACAGTATTTCTTGAGCATCGATTTGAGTGTTTGATGATATCTCTCCAACGCTCCTTGGGTCTGGGGATGGTAAGCTGAAGACGTGATCTGGAGTGATGCCCAACTCTTTCAGGAGACTGCTTGAAAACGTTTTGACATGCCATAAATTACTTCCCGGTCTGACTGTACCTCCTTAGGCAGACCAAACTTTGTGAGAACCCCAGCATTTCCTTAACCACGTTCTTTGCTGAGATATTTCAAAGTGGAATGGCTTCAGGATAACGAGTAGCCATATCAATCATGGTCAACACATAAGCAAGAAAATCCTTTGAAGAAGTCTTAGGGAAGAGGGCCCACAATATCCACCAACACACGGGTGAAAGGCGCCTCAAAAGGAGGAATGGGAACTAGAGGTGCAACGCTTTTCGGTCTGATTACACTTCCTCACACAACTTGACAGGTGTGACAAGACTTACAATACCAGGAAACATCCTCTTAGAAGATACCTGGCCAGTAGAAGTGTTTCTGCTAAAATGCGTGCCACAGTCTTCCTCACTCCAAGGTGTCCCAAAGCCAAACGCCTGGAATCATGAGCCACTCTAATGATATCCTGCCTACAAACACGCAGGGATGACAACTTGATGTACAACCTCCCATTCACAGTCGGTATTGATGCTGTTGGGGGTCTCCACTTCCTCACAAGTACTCCTTTTAACTTTACATAATAACAAGTAGAAGCACCGGCTGACTCTTCTTCACTGTAAGCAGAGTTAAGCTAAGACCTTTTCAATTCAGGGTCAGCAACCTGCAACTCAACCAACTCTTGACAGAGACAAATTATCAACACTACGGGGTACTGCACTCATCTGGTGAGTGGTCCCTAAAATTAGCAAGAAAAAGTGTCAGCTTTTCTTTAGGATAACATCATCATCATCATTATCCTCTAAATCACCAGTAACTTTAGACTTAGCCCTAGTGACATGGCACATGCAGGAACACATCAGGGACATCAGTTGTAATCCTGGGACACAGCCACTGGCTCAGTAGACAACTGAGGAGCTGGACACACTTGACTTCCACCAATATCATTTCCAAGTAAGAAAGTTACACCTGACATTGGGAGTGTCTCAACCAACCCAACCATAACGGAACCATTAACAAAACCAGACTCTAAAATTCACTCTGCACAGAGGGACAGAGAAGTAATTATTCCCTACACCTTGTAAGATTACAGTTTCATCAGAGGAATTAACATTAGAGCCTAGAACACTGGTCAGCATAAGGGATTGGCAAGCACCTGTATCACGATATATTTTAACTGATTTCCTGTCATTACTGTCCAGAGGACTGACAAAACCACCAGACAGGAAATTAGCACAGTTGAACT
>NW_027643361.1:0-36963 GCF_032717465.1 Coenobita brevimanus | reverse complement strand
AGATGTGAAAGTCCAGGATGATGTTCCACATTCCACGTTCCACACTCCGCAGACTCTCCAACCATACGACAGCCTGCTCGCTGTGGGAGTTAGCAACTGGTTCAGCTCTGCATCATGCCTTGCTTAATATATTGACAGCCACACCTACACAGGAAGCTCCCTCGACTGGCCTCGCGCCAGTTGCTAGAAACTAAGCTAATGATCCACTCCTCCACAGCATAGCTTGAACTCTCCTTATCTCGCCTCTCGCACACGAAGCGAGATTCTTGATTGCGTTTGAAGAAAAGGATGTCCACGTTCTACTGTACACTACAGGGTCAGATGTCCTTACAACGGTATAGATCTAGTACTGCTTAAGATAGGAATTCGCACTGGCAGAATAATGGGAGGAATTAATATGCACCACTCAGTTTATCTGCTCCACTTAACTCACTGGTAATTAGTCCCCTTACAACAGTAGAGTAAGATTTTCTGTTTCACCTTCAGGAACGAGCGATTGCAAGGGTTACATGGTTCACAGCATAAAGCCCTTTAGCACATGTAGTTCGCACCTGCCACAAATTTAATGTATCGGTACCACGGCTAGCACTAAATATCGTGCCACCGCTAGCACCAATAAAATGTATCGTCTCCACTCACCAATTTAATGTATCGGTACACGGCTAGCACTAAATATCGTGCCACCGCTAGCACCAATAAAATAATGTAGCCGATATATGGGCAGTTGACTACATATTAAGTGTTCTGCTGTATAGTATAACTGAACCACCGTGTTGGATCGACGACACTGTCTGTAGTACACTACAGCTACTCTTAAATACCGTCACTGCCCGACACTTCCCACCAAAGGTCCTCTGCCACAAGGTGGAAGCTGGTCTGTTATTAAAGTGGTAGCGTAAGGTGACAGAAATGAGCAGATTAAATCTCTTTATTGGGTACAGAATAATATAACTGCGACCCGAGAGATATGTAAGAGCAACACAACCTCACTTTAAAACTGTAAAACGGCCTCACTATACACTCACCACACCCGACCGACGGTGCTGAGTCAACTAAAAAGTGAGGTGCCGAGCATTACATATACTCTGGGCTTATGCAAAAAAGAGATAAATGACAACACTCTACTAGCACACTTCTATAAAAATGGTATTAAGTACATTCACATATACCAACATAATAAATGGTTCCCCAGGACTTTACACTTACGCTATTCAGATATCTTTTCACTTCTCTAACCTTCATTTTATAATTGAAACAGGGTGGCCCTTGTGGTCTCTCCACCTTCTTCCCTATACCACAGCTAACAGCGAAATGATATTTGGTTATTCATCATTCACACTTCATTACACACTGTTAATTATGACTAAACAGCTTTAAAAATGAAAATGTAAATGTGTGATACAACAACTTTCATATGGAAAAAGATGTTGACACCAGAACACTACTACTACTGCTACTACTACTACTACTACTACTACTACCACCACCACACTACTACTACTACTACTACTACTAATAATAATAATAATAATAATAATACCACCACTGCTACTACTACTGCTACTACTACTACCACCACCACCACCCCCACCACCGCAATCTTCTCTACTACTACTACTACTATTACTACTACTACTACTACTACTACTAACTAATACTAATACTACTACTACTACTACTACTGCTACTACTACTACTACCACCACAACCACCACTGTACTACTACTACTACAACTACTACTACTGCTACTTTCACACCGTCTATCACCAGTATTACCTACTACTACTGCTGTACTACTGTTACTGCGACCACCGTCACCATTACTACTACTACTACTACTACTCTTACGTCCCTTCGGTGTAAGAGGTATTCATATACACTGATCTATCGACGGCGAAATTAAAAAAAATCATCAAACAGGATGAAATGTACTTTCTATGGCATTTCTCACCTGGCAAGCTCATAACCCTCTCAGCTTAGATGGCCAAGGTTAAGGAAGCTCCCTAACACCTCATCTAGGAGAATTCATTTTGTATAGTACCTTCCTGTCCTCTTCTGTGTTTACAAAGTCATTCTAATATCACCGTGCAGTGCATAAATAATGTATAAAGGATATTAATCGGTCATATCCAAAAATAAATCGCTAGGAAGTGTTAGGGAGCTTCCTTAGCAAGATATGTATGAGATTTCTCATTTATCAGTGGAATGTAATTATTAATTTACTTATTGATATATTTATTCATTAATAGTGGTAGTAGTAGCAATAGTAGTAGAAGTAGTAGTAATAGTAGTAGTAGTAATAATGTGTAGTGGTACTTAAAGTAAAATCAGTAGTAGTAGTAGTAGTGATATTGATGAATGTACTTCATCGTTGTTCACCGTGCAATATGGATAAACGTAGCCGAGGGCTTTGATTAGACAGGAGACATTTGTAAGTGTATCGTAGATTAATGGCTTCTCCTCCATCACCAGTGGAGTGCAATGTGGGCCTTTGCTAGTAAAATTGTGCGTATGAGTACAGTGAATAGGTAAGTCTCTCTTTCTCACTTTCCCCCTCTGTGTATCGTAAGCGAGGTGAGTTATAGAGCACTCTTAGGTTACTGAGTTTATTGCACACAGTTATATCGAAAAGTGATTAACAGTGTGACATAGTGTGATGGCAAACCTCCTCGCTAACCCTGTCTCCTGCCTTCTGCCCTCGATCATACTCTCAGGCTCTCTGACTGTGCCCTCCGAAATGTGAGAATATATACGACTCTATGGGAATGTAGTGTCTGGTAGATTTCCATGGTTAGTTTCGATGACCTCAGGTATCTTGCTTAGCCCGGGTAACCTCCTTGTATCATGAAGTTCTTATCGTCTGAACTAAAAGAGATTGTTTGATTTACATTATGTGTTTAGACATTCTTGATGGTCTACAACAGCATTGTGGATATACAATACATTATATGGACTGGCATGGATTGGCATTCCTAGTGAGAAGCTGTGTATGTCTGCAGCAGACACTACATACTGCACATTGTCTATCTATCTATTGCCAGACGCCTCAATCCCATAAGGGGTGGCCACAAACAAGTCGCCTCCATGCCGCTGTCCAGTGCACATTGTGATATGAGATATAGACTAGTGCCTTTAAACCCTACAGAAGTATTCACTACAACTACTACTATTAGTAGTAGTAATAGTGGAGTAGTAATAACTGAATAATCCCTTGTACTAGTGGTAGTAGTAGTAGTAGTAGTAGTAATAGTACTAGTGGTAGTAGTAGTAGTAGTAGTAGTAATAGTACTAGTGGTAGTAGTAGTAGTAGTAGTAGTAATAGTACTAGTGGTAGTAGTAGTAGTAGTAGTAGTAATAGTAGTAGCAGCAGCAGTAGTAGCATAGTAGCAGTGCGCTCGTATATATGTTGTTGCTGCTTCCGCTCGATTTTGATAATGGAATAACAAACAAACAGTGTTGATTTTTACCTTATTTATTTTCACATACATATATGGTAGATATACAACAAGTGTAAAGTGTTAAGTGTAGAATTGGGTAGAGGTGTATGTGTGAGGGTTGTGTGACTTGGAGTGAGGGCAGCGTGATAGCAGAGGACAGGGTGATATGGAGGCGATTCGTTTGTAGCTACTTTTCCGGGATTAAGGCCATTACCCTAGATGATAGACAAGTAGACAGATAGATGAAGGCAATAGATAGATAACTCTCTCTCTCTCTCTCTCTCTCTCTCTCTTTCTATATATATATATATATATATATATATATATATATGGAGCCTCTATTATATATAGAATTTTCGCACATGGTGAGCGCAGGTTCGCGGTTGTAAAAACACCTATTTGGGAAGCGTTCAACTCAACTGGCGGACACATAGGGTGCTGTGGTTGAACCAGTGTCGCATGCCTAGTATATGACCCAGTCGGCTTAAGGCAGGCCGATTACACTTGTTTCACAGATTACACACACATCCATAGAACACTATAACTTTACATTATCACTTCTCACTATATCATGGTATCTGATTTAAGTTCCTCTTCACAGTAGTAGTAGTAGTAGTATAGCAGCAGCAGCATTAGTATTAGTAGTATGGTAGTAGCAATAGTAGTAGTAGTAGATTAGTAGCAGTAGTTGAAGGACGTGTGTATAATAGAAAATCAGTTAAATCAGTGCCAGAGGCGCCCCTCCCTACTGCCCTGATGATGGTGAAGGTGCAGGAGCAACTGTCGATGGGCGATTGATTCTACTCATAAGAAAAATCCAGCCACCGTAGCACTCAATCCCAGTGCTATAAAGGCGCCTTGTAGATGTCCTAACTTTAACACTCCGGTGCCTCGAACTGTAGATAGATAGATAGACAGATAAATGGATAGATAGGTTGGAGACAGATAGATAGACAATATCCAATCCCAGTGCTATTGCCTTACCTGTCCTAGTTCAGCAGTCCGATACCTCAAGCCTGTAGGAATAAGGTTTGAAGTAATGCCTGCGTCTACACAAGTACCATTATCGTATCGTATCGTTTATAAAGGCCCAACAATGCTTATTTTCGTTATGGTCATCTAATGGCGACTCTCCACGCTGCTGTCTCTGTCAGCCCCCCACTTCCCTTATCCCTGAGGGTCACATACGATGACCTCGACCCAGGTTTTATTTATTTTTTTTTTTGTCTGTCTCGCAACCCTACCCCAACGTTCACATCACCTTCCGCATCCAGGTGTCATCCTCCATCCTCTCCACATGCCCAAGACAACTCAGTCAACCCCTCACCTCATCCTGCACCAATACACTCCGGGCTTCATCCTCTCTCACATCTCAGTCTACCCTCCTCATCACACCATTACGCTCCAGTCTTAGCCTTCCTCCCAGACCATCTCAGTCTGCCCCTCCTCATCACAACACCAATACACTCCAGTTCCATCCTTCCTCCAAAACCATTTCAGTCCACCCCTCCTCATCACAGCACCAATCCCTAATCCCATCCTTCCTCTCAATTTTTCAGTCGTAAACCTAGCCCCCCCAGGCCTTGCATTCAAGGATGAACTGCACATCCATTCTAATCATTTATCTACTATTGTTTTAAGTATACAGAGTGCTCTTCCTTACTGCCAAAGTCACGGTACCATACAGCATTGCACTCCACAGCGACACACACACACACACACACACACACACACACACACACACACACACACAAAGCCCTAGCGAAGTAACAGTGCAGGTATTTTTAGTATGTATGACACGACAGATTAAAAAAAAAATCGGAAAAATATGCTTTGGCTTAATTCGGGCATATAGGAGATAGGGAATGAGAAATTACTTATCCTATTTTTACACTAACTTGGCTAGAATTGCCACCTCTCACGTTTAAGACTAAGGTGTAAGAATAGATTAACACTGGAATATTATCCTAATCACGAAGAAATGCTAGGAGGATGTAGAACTTATAAATTGTCTTTGAAATAGCTGCAAAATATATATATATATATAAATATCTGTAAAGAAATATGTGCAGCATGTGAGTGGATGGTGTGCCTGCTGAGATAGATGAGAATGGGAGTGCGTTAGTGGACATTTGTGCTAGGGGAGAGTTGGTGATAGCCAATAGACTTCAGATAAGTGATCCACAGGTATACATGGCAGTATGATATATATATTATATATATAATATATCAAAGAAGGCAATGATTGATTATATATGTGTGGATGAAAGGATGCGAAGATATATATAAGGATGCAGAGTGTATAGAGTTGGGAGTGGACTTTCTGACCACTACTTGGTGGTGGCCAGAATTAGAATGCAAGTAAGATGGAGGAATAGAAAGGGAAAGACGAGAGGAAGGAGTAGTTGCAAGGAGAGTGGAAAGGTTACAAGAGGATGAGAAAAAGGCAGAGTATAAGAGAGAAGTGCAAGAACGATTGGGCAAATATAAATTGGAGCAGATGGGAGACGTGGAAGGTGTGTGTAAGATATTTACAGAAGAAATATGTGCAGCATGTGATGTGGTGTGTGGAAGGAAGAGAAGACGGAGGGGTGCAAGGAACAGCATGGTGGACTGAAAGAGGTGAAACATGCTGTGGTCTACAAAGAAGATACAATGAATGGATGAGAAATAGGGGCGTGGAAGAAGTTGAGAGGCTGGAAGAGAGAGTTATATGTAGAAAGAAAGAGGTATATATAAAGTATTAAGTAGAAGAGTAAAGAGTCAGAATTTGGAAGGAATTTGAGTGTAAAGTGGAGGTAGAAAATGTTCTGGAGAGAGGTGAAAGAGTAAGACAGGTAAGTGAAATAGGGAGATAAAAATGGTAGATTACTAGTGGAGAAGGAGAGAAAAGTGAGCAGATGGAGAGAACACTTTAAGGAATTGTTGAACGTAGGATGGAAGTAATGCGAGTATAAGTGGCTGGGGAATGGCTGGGAGAAGGAGGGAGGTGAGAAGACGAGAGAAATCAGTAGGATAGAAGTTGTGGTAGCAATGAAGAAAGTTAAATCAGGGAAAGCCCAAGGAATTGATGGAGGGTGTGGTGAAATGCTGAAGCATGGGGAGAGATAGTAGTAGAATGGATGTGGAAGATGTGCAGATTGGCCTGGGAGGAAGTAGAGTATAGGATTGAAGTCAGGTATAATTATTCCCTTGTACAAAGGAAAAGGGGAAAAAGAAGTGTGTGGTAATCATAGGGGCATTTGTCTTCTTAGTATAATAGGAAAAGTGTATGGTAGGATACTTATAGACAGAGTTAGAGAAAGAACAGAGATATTAGTTGGAGAAGAACAGGGAGGCTTTAGGAAGGGAAGAGGTTGTGTAGATCAGATATTCATTCTTAGATCTTTAGTGGAAAAGTTTCTAGAGAAGAGAAAGAAAGTTGTGGCTGCGGCTTTCATGGATTTGGAGAAAGCATATGACAGGGTGGATAGACAAGGATTGTGGCAAGTGTTAAGAATATATGGAAAGTTGTTGAATACTGTGAAGAGTATGTACGATGGTGCGATGGCTGCAGTGCTGTGTGGATGGTGAACTAAAGTGAATTTTTCTCTTTGAAAGTTGGTTTGAAACAGGGATGTGTCATGTCTCCATGGTTGTTCAATCTGTACATGGATGGGGTAATAAAAGAGGTACAAGGTAGGGTAGTGGATGTTGAGTGGCCCTGGTGAGAGAGAATAGTGTTTGTACACTCCCTGTACTGTGGTTTGCAGATGATACTGTGTTGTTGAGTGAAGACGAAGGGGAGCTGCAAGGCTTGGTGGATGAGTTTGAGAGAGTGTGTAAGAAACGGAACCTAAAGATGAATGTAGGGAAGAGTAAAGTGATGGTCTTTGAGAGAGGTGAAGTTAGTGAATGTACAGCGAGGTTGGATGGTGAGGAATTGAAAAATGTGAGTACGTTTAAGTATTTGGGTAGTGTGATGAGTAAGGATGGAGGTTTGGAGGGTGAAGTGCTTGAAAGGGTACAGCAGGGAAGAAAGGTTGCTGGTTCCTTGAAAGCAGTGATAAGAAACAGGGAAGTGGGCATGGAAGTGAAAAAGTTACTACATGACAGTATTGTGATACCAACTCTAACGTACGGAAATGAAGCTTGGACATTGTTGGAAGGACACAAGTCAAGAGTGAGAGCAGTGGAAATGAGGTATTTAAGAGGAGCCTGTGGAGTCACGTGGAGAGACAGGCTGACGAATGAGGATATAAAGGAGCGTTGTGGTGTGGATGTGGATGTGATAGGAAGCGTTATGAGGAACACACTGAGGTGGTTTGGCCATGTGGAGAGGATGGAGGGTGAAAGACTGACGAAGAGAGTGTATGTGAGTGAGGTGGAGGGGGGAAGAGGGAGGGGTAGGCCGAGGATGAGATGGAGGGATGGGGTGGAGAGGTATATGAGAGAGGGGGGTGTGAGTTGGGAGCAGGACAGTGAAATGGCGGGGGACAGGGCGACTTGGAGGCGATTTGTTTGTGGCCACCCCAAACGGGATTGAGGCGTCTGGCAATAGATAGATAGATAGATGTTTACCACCCCACAGGATTTGGGACAAGGAGGACAGTATAATTTTTTCCTAATGCTTCTTATGATAATCCTTTGGGGCCTGAATACTAACAGTGTTGGCATGCAAACTCATGTTAATCCTCCTCCTGCTATATGGAATGTACCCAATATGGCAACTACTAACCTTACTACTGCTGCACCTCAAACACTACCATCTGTAGTGTCAGTTAGTCAATCTCAGGGGCCTTTTGTTGCCCAGTCACCTTTGAACTCGGACTGTATAAAGGTGTTGCCTACAGCACAACTGACTATGCAGCTTACTGTGGAAGATGACTGTCATATATATAAGTTCCTAAGAGACTGTGAGGCTCAGATACGTAGATTGAAGCTTGCTAGTGATGGGGAGAAAACTTGGCATGTCAAAGTCCATATTAACCCAAATTTCCAGACGGCTGAAATGCTTGAAGCCTCTATTTTTCAAACAGGACCTACTGCTCAGGAAAATGAGAGGTTTATGGAAGCCCTGATAAATACATTAGAAAGTGACTGCTATGTGTTAGATGCTTGGGTGTTCAGATTAGTAAACAGGGCACAGCAGTATCCAAATTGTACTGAAGGCCAAGCTCACGCGAAGGCAGGTAGGTGTTATGCGGAAGCTAGCAAAGCTTTGCTAACTTCAGGCTGGGGAGACATGGCTGGAGGATTGTCTAATGGGAGAGTAGCTCGTCTTCTAGAGTTCCTCCAGTACTTGCTTTGTTTGGCCCCTGCTAGGAAAGATAGAGTGCTTAGGCAGGCAAAAAGACCTCCTGACATAGCCTTCATGACCTGAACTTCATGTTAAAGGTGAAGGCAGAAGGAGAGGGCAGAAGAACCATTTTAGCCATGGACAAAGAGAAACATAGCCCTGCTGGTAAGTTCTGTACTGTGTGCCACAAGGTTGGTCATACAGATAGAAAGTGTTGGCAGACTAAAAAGGCGGCACACCAGGTGACCAAGGCTAACAACTGCCACGTCTGGGTCTAGTACTGCTGGGAAAAGCAGTCAGGTAAAAAACAACCAAGCCAGCCCACCACAGCATGACCAAGCCACGGCTAAGCCAAAGGTACAGAAGTGGTGTGTCATACACGGGGAATGTCCTCATTCCTCGGACTATTGCCCCATTGTCATTGCCAACAGGGAACAATTAAGTAATGGGGCGAATTCGGGGGAAGCTCAGAGCCACATGCAGAAAGATTGTGCAGTCCACCGATGTGTGTGTGGCAGCTCTAAAAAAGGTGGATTTACTGTCAGTTCCTTGGATTATAGGGAAAGGCCACGTGTCCTTAATAGTTGACACCGGGGCACGTGCAAACATTATTTCTAGTAAAGCTCTAGAAAGGCTGAGACAACTGGTCCTCGTGCATATTGGACGTTATCAGCACCCGATGTGATTTTGACAGGTGTGACAGGGAGTAAAGTGAAGATTGTAAGCCAGGTACTGTTGACACTGAGGAAAGATAAACGATCTCCTTTGTTATATGTTACATTCTATGTGGTTGAGGACTTCCCTCTGCCAGCTGATGGGTTATTAGGCCTTGAGTCCATGTAGGAGTATAATGTGATTATACACCATCAGAGATATTTCATTACCTTTAATAGGAAGGAGTTTGTGGCCCTTGTTCCCTCAGCACCCAAAGCTGGAGATAGTGGCATCCAACAGGTAGCCATTCAACCAGTTGTTACTCCGACAGGTGGAGCGTCAAGGGAATCACCAGACGAACACAAAACGGAGGGTATGGGCTGGAAGCAGATCAAGGCTACAGTGAGTGGGAATCACCACATGCCCAGTCGGACTGTCTGCAAAATTCCTGTCCAAGTACCTGTTGTGTCGGTGGGAACTGATGTGGCATGCTTATCGGAGACCATAAAACATAAGGCATTGTTGCTGGAGTCCACCCTGAGCAGTGTTGGACAAGACCAGAAGATGCCCCTCTTCATTGCATATATGAGTGGTGGTGCAGTTAAGCTCAGAGATGGTTGTTATGTAGGCGACTTGATATGCTATGATGCCCCGATAATGGAAGTCGACGATGTACCGGTGATCTCTCCAGTAGTTACATCACAAACAACGACTCAGTCGGAGAGGAAGTTGCTAGGACAATACGTGAAGATAACAGACAATGTTAACCATAAAGCGCGATTGCTAGCACTTCATAAAGAATTCCCTCGGATTTAGTGGCGCTTCCAGGAGAACGGGAAAGCAAGTTTAAAAGATGCTTCATGATGGAGTCATTCAGCCTTCTTCCTCACCTGGAACGCACCGCTCTTTCTGGTGCCTAAAAAGGACGGTGGTGTGAGATTTGTTGTGGATTCCCGGCAAGTGGACAAGGTAACCATACGGGATCGTTTCCCGATTCCACTTTTCAGAGACTTACTACAGTCCCTGGGTACGCGAAATACCATTTTCACCTGCCTGGATCTAGCGTCAGGGTATTGGCAGGTGGAGCTGGCTAAAGTCTCGTCCCATCACTGCCTTTAGGACTTGCTGTGGGCACTTTGAATATCTCCAGATACCTTTTGGATTGACTAATGCTTCTTTGACATTTCAGAGGATGTTATATTTGTTTGGTGACATGTTAGGGCAGGACGTCTTGGCATATCGAGATGACTTGAAAATTGTGAGCAAGGACATGGACCCTTACTTTAATAAGTTAACACGAGTGATGGAAACCTTAATGACCGCAGGTCTGAAAATCAAGCTGTCAAAGTGTGAGTTCCTGAAGTCATGTGTTAGATTTCTGGGGCATTTAGTCTACGGTGATGGCATTAAGGCTCTTTTGGATAAGGTTACTGCCATAATAAACTTCCCTGCACCGAAGTCGAAGGACGACGTTCGCTCATTTCTATGGCTCACTGGCTTCTATAGGAGCTTGTCCACAGGTATGCTGCTATGGCATCACCGATAATGGCGCTACTCAAGAAGGATGCAGCATGGAAATGGGGATCATCGGGAGAAAAAAGTTTCAACAACCTCAAGAAAGCCATGACTGAAGCACCTGTATTAGCATTTCTCAGTTTTACTCAACCTTTTTACCTGTGCATGGACGCCTCAGGTTCAGGTCTGGGAGCGGTGTTACAGCAGAAGGATGAGCAAGGCAAAGTACATACCATTGCTTTTGCCAGTAGGGCACAGAGACCCCCAGAAAAGAATTACTCAGTGACACACTTGGAGACATTAGCAGTCGTGTGGGCATTAGGGCATTCCCAGGATATCATCTTCGGCTACCAGATAACTGTTTTAATTGACCATGCACCCACATGTGACTTGTTCAAGGGGAAAAATTTGCACGGTAAGGTCGCATGTTGGTACAGCAAGGTAATGGAGTTTGACCCAGAAGTCAGATATTTACCCGGCCGTCAAAAAATCATTGCTGATGCACTGAGTAGAAACATTGCTGTTGCCATATCTGAGGATATCCCTCTCACTGGGTATTCCCCAGACACGGTAAAAGCTGAACAATGTATGGATGTGATGTGGTCTCAAGTCATCTATGGCTTGGAGTCTGGTGACGAGACTTGTCTGCGTGAACTTCTTGTACCAATGACCCACTTCCACCTTCAAGAAGGTCTCTTTTATAAGAAACCACCGGGGAAGTGCACAGTGTATCAGTTGGTTGTTCCTGCTACTCTACAGCAAGCCGTGTTACAGTTGGTTCATGGCATACCTCAAGCGGGTCATCCCAGACGCGACTAATGCATGCGTGAGGTAAGAAAGAAGTTCTGGTGCCGGATATCGTTTCCATGAGGAGTTGAAGTCTCATACTATTTTTACATAATACATATACAAAGTGTTTAGACATAATTAGTGTGTAATATTTCGTGATGATAATCAACCAAACACCATCTTACTCTAAAGTGTGGCATGGGAATGTATGGGCGACCAGACTTGCAAAGCCCAGCATTTTCTATCATAAACATCGAGGGTAAGGGAAGGCGATGAAGAAATATGAATTGTATATTTGTTAAGTCTTGGGGGAACACATATACCCTATTGGTATACTTTAATGTAATTAATACTATTTAATTGAGATGTATAATGTGCATGGTAAAGTTGTGATGCTTCTGTTCATGTATTAATCCCAATTGTCTGTAAAGTTTGGCACCTTTGATTTAAGCTGACCTCAGGGCCACTCCCAGCGGGGAAGCCGGCCAGCTATAGCAGAACACACTTGTCATTCAAATGAGACGTATTACTTCGAGCTTCTCTGTGTGTAGCAGTTGTATCTTTCTGTGACCGATAAAGAGAGATAAATCTGCTAAGTTTTCTGTCACCTGCACACACTACCTACCTACCATTCCTTCAACAGGAACTACACCAATTTCCACCATCTCCTGTGTGTGAGAGAGACATTGGAGGAGAAAGTGTCTGGCGGAAGTGACTTCGACCAGGCGGACATTATCTTGAAACCTGCTTGGAACAATGCAGTCACGTGTAAGCTGATATATAAATTGGTGATCAGCTGTGGGGTTCCAATAAGCTGATATATTAGTGACCAGTCGTGGATTTCCTACAAGCCGCCTATTGGCCATCCATGAGGAAGGACATAGAAGCCCACGTTAATCAATGTGTCAAGTGTGTGGAAATACGAGGAACGACTGGACCTCCAACTCCCATTTTGTAGGATCCCCTACCAGAAAAACTTTGGGATACGGTCTCCATTGATCTGTTGGCATTGCCAAGAAATCATCAAGGTGCAAACTATGTGTTGGTGGCAGTGGACCATTTTATACGATTCACTGTAGTTAGCACCATTACAAACGAGAACTGCAGAGGAGGTGGCACACGCTTTTGTAACCTCAGTGATTTGTCCATAATCTACACCCAAGGTATTGCTCAGCGATAATGGCAGTGAAGTTCGTAACCAGAAGTTACAGGAAATCTGTCATATGTATGGGGTAAAGCAAGTCTTTGTTATGCCTTACAGTCCCAAGAGCAATGGCCTTGAGATGAGAAACAGGAAGTTATTGGAAGTCTTGAGACCAGCAATCAACTCGATGGAGAATGACTGGCAAGACTGGTTTCCACATGTAGCATCTACGATAAACTCCTCAGACAATTCGTCAACTGGGAAATCTCCTCATTACATCCTCTGTGGAGAAGAGAACGTGTTGCCCTACGATTTGCTAGCTGGACCTCCTATTCCAGTGTACAGTCTTGAGGATTACAACAAGGTCCAACATCCAAAATTTCAACACATACATAGTGACGTACGGAAAAGATTAAAAGCCTCAAGGGTGAAGATGATGGCGAAACAACACAAAGGTAGTCAAGAAAAGATGTTGGAGGTAGGCCAGAAGGTGATGGTCCAGAATCCTGAAAGAACTTCTAAGCTCAGCACTACGTTCCGTGGGCCATGTACAGTTATGGAAAGAGTGCATGGACATATCTATAGAATAAGGAATGATGCGATTTGAAGGCAGGAAGTAGTACATGCTGACAGGATCAGGCCAGTAAGTCAAGAGCTAGGACTAACTAACCAATCATCTGATGTTTGTCCCCTCTGTCTTCGTCGCAGCCTATATGTCGTCGTCTGTACTTGTCCCTATCCAAGAGTATCGCAGCAAGCTATGATCCCACAGCAATGGCGATTAAGGGAATATCTTCTTTTGCAGAAATGTGGCTGTGGCTTGCACTCCTCTCGCATTGCTTGGGGTGGACCTATGGAATGACAACGGACACGACTGCATTGATGCCAGGAGCACTGAAGAGCCCACTAGGAGAAGTCGTCGTGGTAGAGGATGCAGTCTGTGCACACTACCCGATGGATGACTATTTCCGAGCTCCAGACACTGTTAGAGATGCTTTTGAGGGATTGTTTCACCTAAAACAGCAAGTGCTGGAGATGGGAAGTCACACGACTTGAAACAGCAACTAATGGAAATCGGGAAGTCACCTGACCTGAAACAGAAACTGATGGACTTAAAGAGTGAAGCTTTCGTACAAGCCTTACATGGATTAGTCTAACTTCAAACTGAACACAAAGATAGGCTCTTAGGCAGGCTTACTAAATTACATGTTGCTTTACCTGATGCAGATTCTGATCTTTCCCAGCATGTCCATGCATGTACTAAGAGAGGATTTGTGGACTTTTTAGGTATCCTGTCTCAAAAGCTCTTTGGTACGGCACTAGACAAGGACGTTGTGCAATCGGGCAGACAGATGCATAATTTGGCAATAGTGGCTAAGGCAAATAACAGACTAATCTTACACACGGATGAACAACTAGGTGAGTTCACTAACAAGGCTAACGAGATAATCTGTGACTACCAACCATCTCGTAGAAATTGTGAACAATATGCAGACTCACCTACCAACCCTAACTAACTTAGTTTTAATCGCTGAGTACCTACATGCTCTCGATGAGTCAGTCACCACTTAGAGTTGCATGCAACCAATATGGTCGATGGATTAGTTGATGCAGGTTTTAATAGGGTTAATGCTTTATTGCTTCCTGCTCATGTTTTAAGTAATGCTCTTGACGTAGCTGTGGTGAAGCATGGACTTATGCCACTTCTTGGTATAAATCAGTTGGAGTATTATTATCCACTATTGGAGGCCCAGTTAACCCATGATGGCATCCTGATATTGGTACCTATGAGGAATGCTGTAACATACCACGCATGACGGTTCATTCCTTTCCCTTTTGCTGCTACTAACAACACACTTGTCATTTTGAACGAGGGTCCAGAAGTGTTAGTTGTGTCTGATGACAAAAGAGTTGTGTCTGATGACAAAAGGTAAATAGCAGAAACGACTGTGGATGAGTTTGAGAAGTGTAAGGCTTCCTTCTTGATCTCCATGTATGTCCTACTTTCCATTTTGTATTTATACCTTTAGAGGAGGAGGAGTGGAAGGTGGCCTTGTTGGACATGAACAATTCCTCTACACTGAAACGTTGCACTTTCCAACCCATCCAACTGAAATCAGTTTTCCATGCTCATGTACATGCGAAACAGTATTTCTGCCTTCCTGAGACAGAGGATGTAACACTGACGTGTGCATCACAACGTCAGTTCCTTACGGTAGTTGGATACTATGTTGCACCCGATTTCTGTGAGCTGCACAATAAAGAGATGATAATTCTACCTAACAACAACATCTAGCTTTGTCAGTGAATTTCTCGTCCCAGTTACCACCCTTTCCACCTTCATTCAGTGTTTCTTTGTTGAATGTGAACAGGCTGTCTCATGTGTTAAACGGAACGGAGTTTGTTACTTAACTGAACAAGACTGATTTAAAACCATATGTACTATCCTGTCTTCTTCCCTATCTTCCTCCGTCCTATTTTGGTCCTGGTGTTGG
Organism: Coenobita brevimanus; assembly: GCF_032717465.1. Lineage (NCBI taxonomy): Eukaryota > Metazoa > Arthropoda > Malacostraca > Decapoda > Coenobitidae > Coenobita > Coenobita brevimanus. The sequence goes on along the minus strand of NW_027643361.1, from coordinate 21,650 downwards.
TCTTCTTCTTCTTGTGTTCTTGTCCTGGTTTTATGTTTTGGGCTATTATCTGAAAGGCATTACAGTGGGAAACCCACTAAAACCACGGGTCCTTTCTCACAGATTACAGGTGGATCTTCCTGAGTAGTTAGCAACCCTACACATTTGTTAGGCTACACGGTAGTTATGACTACAATGTCGACGGGGACGTCGAAAAGGTGTGGCCGAGCGATGTTCTGGTCCTAGTCATCACTTCCACGATGAGTTATGTCTCACGCTGTTTCTGCATGTTATATATAGATGTTTTCATTCATATTTAATGGGCATGTATTATAGTGTTGAGATAAAGAACCAAATACAACCTCACTGTGAGTGTGGCGTGGGAGAGAGATGAGAGGCCAGACATGCTAAGGCTAGCATTTTCGGACGTACACAGGGAGAGTGAAGGAGGTGAGAGAAAGGATATAAATTCTGTATATATTTCGGTCTTGGGAAATATATAATATATATATATATATATGCTAATGTTACATATACACTTAATACTGCCTTATTGAGATGTATGAGTGCATGGTAGAGTTGAACTCACAGCTACTCATGTACGTATCTCCATACGTCTGAGAGATATGGCATCTCTACATATCACTGATCTGTCCTGGTTCTCAGGGGCTGGGCAGTGAGAGGCAGCAGATCACTTAACTCTCGTCAGAGGGAGATGCTCTATTCCGTTATTCTCTCTTATCACAGCTGTATCTTTTTGGCATAATAAAGAGGGAGAAACACACCTGCTCCAGTTTCTGATTCACCTGCACAGTACCTTGGTTCATCACCACCAATTGTGGTGGCACTGTGACAGCTAGAGACTGAAGCCGTGAGGACATTATTTGGTGGTCAGCTGTGGAACTCGGTGGAGTCTACACCAACGGCTACACTCTGCACACCCCCAAAATGTTTGCAGCTGCTCTGCTCTCTCTCTTCCTTTCATCAGGCTTTCAAAATATTCTTTCCATCTGATCCTTACTTCAGTCCCATGTGTTAAGAATCTACCACCTACAGCCTTCACACCATCACATTTCTATCTGCTTTCACTTCTCCATTTCTGCACCAGTTTCCAAAATAACTTCTTATTTTCAGAGTAGGTTGCATTCATTTTTCTTCCTAGATCATCATTTACATCCTTTTTCGTCTTCACTAGTCTCTGTACATGCTTCTTGCTCTCAGTATATTTAGTTTTGATTTCAATTGAACCCCTGTCCTGTAACCACTTTAGCCACTTCTTCCTCTTTTCTTCCACTACTCTCTTAACTTCATCAAGCCACCATACTGTACCTTACTTTGTTGTTGCTCTTGCCACACCACACACTGGTTTATCATATCTAACTACGCAGTCCCCATGCATTTGTTCACTGATTCTAACTCCTCTACTTTGGTCCTGTAATCATCTGCCATTTCTTTGATCCTCAGTTTCTCAACTTTAAGTCTTCCTCCCTGACTGCTCCTATCTCTCCTGATCCACCTCACTCCTCTCAGATTGATCTTGTATACCATACATCTCCACATCATCCTCTCACGGCCCTCGTATCAGCAACCATTCCCAGCATCGACCTCTCTACGAGCACGTAATCAATCATGCTTCATTCAGCACGATCCCCATTCCCTCTATACCATGTCTATTTATGTACATCTTCGTGTTTGAAATATGAATTACAAATGCAGAACCTCCTTTCCTGACACATATCCTTCAGTCGCTTCCCATTATCATTTTCTCCTGGTACTCCATCACAACCCATTATGTCATCCTCAGGACCAGTGCCTACTCTTCCATTCACATCGCCTATTAAGGTCGCTTTATAGCTCCTGGGCATTTCTCCCACTGCTTCATCCAGCTTATCCCAAAACTTGTCTTTCTCTCACTCCTGTCCTCACTTGGTGCATATCCTACAGTCACTGCCATTTTCACCTCTTCAAACTTGCACTTGACATACATACACCTCGAGCTGACACATTTGTACTCTCTCAATCCACTCTGCCACACCTCACTCATGGACAAAGCATCGCCTTCATTACAACTTCCTCACCCATTCATTCCCGATCTTACGCGTTCCATACCCCTCCCACACCACTTCACACCCTTTCATCTTTGTTTCACAAAATGTCATCATGGCATATCTTTCACTCTTGAATACATTCACCACTTCCACCCTCTTGCTGTCCTCATACACACCTCTCACATTCCACATGACCATGCAAATCTGCCCATTTGGTTGGGGACCTAGGCAGATATTGGGCCTTCGGAGGCCCTCCGAAACAATTGTCATAAAGTGATTTTGGATAGTGGAATCTGGTGGACACAACCCGGCAAAAAAAGTTATATGGTTACCACACAGCATAGTAAATGGTTTCCTAGGTGCAGGAAACCATTTGGCTTGTCACTCAGTGCAGAGGTCATAAGGCATCCCTTTACTGAGTGAGTGGATGATGGGCGCCCCCATCCACCATCTCTCTCTCTAGATAGATAGATAGATAGATAGATAGATAGGTAGAGATAGATAGATAGATAGACAGGTAGACAGATAAATCGATCGATCGATAGATAGATAGAGACTGAAAGTAATACAAGTTTATGTGCCAGTTTCTCAAAGCTCAAATAGAGAAATAGAAACATTCTGTAACATCTTCCAGATTATCGATGAAGAAAGATCAGATATACTATACTCCTTGGAGACTTCAATGCAAAAGTTGCAAATCGAAAAATGGATAGGCATGAACAAGTATGTGAAAATTCGGAGTGGGAGAGAAGAATGAGAGAGGTGAAATGGTGGTAAAGTTTGCTGAAATGTGTAACATGAGAATAATGAAAACATTCTTTCATAAAAATAACAGAGAGAAAATTTACACCTGCAGAAGTCCAAGTGGAGAAATAAAGAATGAAATTCATTTTTATATAGCTGATAATAATAACACGATCACTAGTATCGCAATTATCAACAAATACATATATAACACCCCTCTTCCCAGCTGCTCCTCTCCCACTGTTCTTGGCCTCATATTTGACTCCCGGTTAAATTGGAATGCGCATGTTTCGTCCCTCAAGTCTTGTATGCTTTATCGTTTTCATTTGCTGGAAATGTTGTCTCATCTTTCATGGGGTGCTGATCGTGTCAAACTTCTTCGTCTTCACTCTGTCCTTATTCATTCTTAACTCGATTATGGTTGCCAAGTCTCTTTCTCTGCCTCCATTCGCACTCTTTCAAAGCTAGATTCTGTTCATCATACTGGTCTTCGTTTAGCTATTGATGCTTTTCGATCAACTCCTGCTGCAAGTCTTTGTGTTCAAGCAAACATTCCCCCTTCTCTTATCGTCGTCTTCGTCTCACTATAAGGTCATATGCAGTCTTATATTTCTCACTAAAAGTTATTCCATCCTCCCAGCATTCTCCAACGCTTTCACTCAGTCTCCCATCTTCTTCTTCTTTGTTCCTTCCTTCGGGTCCTCATCCCTCTTCACTCCACTGATAATACCTTTCCTCCCATTTTTTCACTTGGTCCAGTGTCCTTCCCATCTTGGGTTCTGCCTCCTGCACTACAGTAGTCTACCCTTCACTTCTCCCTTGTTCTATCTCTCTTTTAACCCCATATGCTCTTCATCCCTTCTTTCTCAAACACATGTCCTGTCACTCCTCTGCCACGCGTATCTTTACTGACGGTTTGCTGTTGTGTTCCCTGACTCCTTCCAAAGTACACTTTCTCTCATTGCAAGTATTCACACCGCAGAACAGAACACTATTGTTTTTGTTCTGAAGTCCATTCCTAGGTCCTCCTCCTCCACCTTTTTATCTTCTCCGATTTCCTGAGTCTCCTCACTTTCTTATACACCTCGCTTTCATCTCATCATCTAATCACCCAGATGAGTGGCTGTTCTGTCTTTCTATTCGGAAAATGCTATCTCGTTTCTGCTGGGTTATTAGCCATACCGAGATTACAGGTATTGAACAAGCTGACTAGCTGACATGTTCTGCTACTCTTTGCCGTACGTTCTCTCTCCGCCCCATTAATGCTCTTGATTGTTTTCCTCTTCTAACCCGTGTCGTCCATGAGCGTTGGCAATCCTCGTGGAACCTGCAGGGTCACAAACTTAATGATGTTAAAGCCTCAGTTCTTCCCTGCACACATTAACCAGTCCCAATCGTCCATGGAAGACTATCCTTGCTCGTCTTCGCCTGGACCATACAGGCATCACTCACGGTCATTTAATGAGCCATGACCCTCAAACTTTCTGTTCACACAGTAACTGTAACTATCTGCCATCTTTTCTCGATTGCTCGTCCACACTCCAACACTCTCTCTTAGTTTTCCTTTTCCTTTCCTCACTATGTCGGTCCCCCACAACTGATTAATTTCCTAGGAAGACTGCTTCTGTTTCCAATATTATCAGTTTACTTACTGCTCTTCACATCATACATTTAATATAATTATCTACCCTGCTCCCTTCTGCTTTAGGGTCATATAGCCATATTTTGGCTTGGTGCTAGTTCCTTAAAATTTTTTATCTTCCTTCCCACAATAAGAATCAGGTACTTAGAGTGGGTGTACCTAACTATCATGATTTTGTTGCAGTGAATAGTATTTTGTGATGATTATACCTCATTTGCAAGGTTTCTGCTGCGGTCACTAAAGTTTTATGATGCATTTACTTCATTTGCAAGGTTTCTGTTAAAGTGGCTAACATATTGCAATGTACTATGCATTTCCAAGCTTCTGCTCGTCACTAGCATTTTGTGCTGTCTGAAATGCAATTGCAAGCTTTGCAGCAATCGGGAGCATTGTATAGTATGAACTACTGCTGTCGAATGTTTTGTTTATATTTCTGTAGCAGTTACCAACAAATGCACATCTTCTGTTGCAATGACTACCGTTTTCCCATATCTATACTGTATTTGCAAGCTTTCTGATGCAGTTTTAATTATTAGTTAACACGAAGTCTGCAATTCTAGCCTTTATTTAGTCACTAGCATATTGCAATACACATACACTATGTGGAAGCTTTCTGTGCTAGTCACTAGCGTTTGGTAAATACTTACTGTGTGGGCAAGCTCTCCTTGCAATGACTAGCGCTATGTGGTGTGTACTGCATTGACAAGCTTTCTTTTAGTCTGTGGTGTTTTGCGACCTAGGTGTTGTACCTCATTTGCATGGTTTGTGTTGAAGTAATCAGCGTTTTTCATGTATGAATTCCATTTACAAGTTTTCTGTTGCAGTCAATAATTTTGTGATGTATTTAGGCCTACTGCATTTGCATTTTCTATAGCAATCGTTAGCGGAATATGATTACTGCATTTGCAAGCTTTCTTTTCTAGTTAATAGGGTATATTCATACATATCCAGAACTGGCAAGCATTCTGCTGCAGTCACTGATAATTAGTAAATGGTTTTACATATTCTGTATGTGCAGGCTGCCAATACTGTTGCATTTACGAGTGCCTGTGATTAAATTGTTGTTATTTGTAAGTTTCCTGTTCTTGTCTGTAGTGTTTTGTGATATGTATATTTTATAGTTGCAAGTCGTTAGTCACTTTTTTTTTTTTTGATGCGCATGCTGCATTTGCAAGCTTTCTTTTGCAGTAGCTATAATTCTGTGGCATATTTTGCGACACTGCAATCTTTCTTTTGCTGCCTCTCAATGTTTCGTTATGAGCATGCAGTATTTAGGAGGCTTCTGTTGCCGTCGCTAGGATGTATACTGCGTTTGTAAGCTCTCTGTAGTAGTCACTGGCGTTCTGCAATGAGTAGAATGTATCTGCAAACTTTTTTACACAGGTTTTGTGACATGAATGCTGGATTTGCAAGCTTTAGCATTTTGTAATGATTAGCCTGGATTTGGAAGCTTTCAGTTGCGTTTTGTGATGTGCATGCTGTATCTGCAAGTTTTCAGTAGCATTTTGTGATATGCATAATGTGTTTAAAAATTTCTTTTGCAGCCACTAACAACTTGTGATTCTCATACTGTAGGTACAGTCATAAGAAAACTATCGTTAACCCCAGGTATGTTCGATACGAAACGAACGTTAGCTCAGTTATGTGGGCCGGTCCTTACTGTTCGTCCCTCCCTGCCTAGTGTTGGCATATCACAATCCCATTACGAGAGTTGGAATAATGAGCAAGAATGAGCCATATGGCGGGGAAATATATAGGACGTGTTTGCATTACCCTGAGCGCCCCGCCAGGGATTAATAATGAAATTCGGCACGTTTATTATTTTCCTACTGTTCAACACTTATTATCAATCGAGTACAACAAATAATTTAGAAGTGTATTAAATCTAAAGGCACAGACTTTTTTCTTTTTTTTTCATGATAGTGTAGCTAGGGTGCACGAGTTCATTTATTTGCTTTAGATGGGTGATTAAATGCTTCAGGTGAATGCTTCAGTTACTGGCATCCATGCGTCGACATCTAGAACCTGTTTTGGGAGCAGGGAGAAGGTATACAAAATATTAATGTAGTGAGACTGAACATGTACTATTATTTTCCTTCTACTCAACATTTATTATATGTAGAACGCAATACATATCATTATTACACTGAAATGTACTAAGTTGGCATGTGTCGGCTGAATTACAATCATACGTCTGACATGAGTGCATATATTCATTGCCCGTCTGCGTATGTGTTGCCGACTCTACACCATTCTGTTATATTTTTATCTAATGAATTCGGTGCCAGATACTAAAACGCATTGTCTATGCACAGAGGCCAAACGATCTAATTAGTTTTTATTACCTCGAGCACAGATTCTAATATCCATGTCTCACATAATCAATATTGACGGGTTTGTGGTACAGACTTTCCTGTCCCGTCATTCCACAACACTGTCATTGTGTCATAGTTCATAGCTCTGAAGGGTAATGATAGTTTTTCTTATGACTAATGCTGACCTTATATATATATATATATATATATAGTTTACAAGCTACCACTAACGTTTTGTGATGAATTACAGTATTTGCAGTTTTCCACTAACATTTTGTGATGTGTAGGCAACAGGCTACTGCGTTTGCAAGCTTTCACTAACGTTTTTTGATGTGTATACTGGATTGTCAAGCTATCAGTAGAGCATTGTTCTGTACTTTGTACTTCCAAGCTGTCACCAATGTTTTCGAATCTGTGTATTTTATTCGCCAGCGTTGGTTAGTACTGTGGTGTGTATACTGTAATTCCAAGCTTTTATCAGCAATTCATTATGTGTAAGCTCCTTTTTACTGTCCAACTAAGCTTTGACTTGTGTGCATGTTGTATTTCCAAGCATTCATTCACATTTCCTGATGTTAATTGTATTTGAAAGTTTTCACTAACATATTTTAAAGTGGTGCGAGTTTCGCTCGCGTTTTGCCTTATGCATACCATGCTGTATCTGCCAGCATTTATCTGGCAGGTTTTGGTGTATACTATATAAGTAGACTTTCTTATATTTTTGGATGTGCATACTAGCTAGACTTGTGTTCAGTAGTGTTTTGAAGTGTGTGTAATTCACTATTGTAGACTTTCATAAGCATTTTGTTGTGCTAATATTGTATTTGTAAGCTTCCACTACCTCGTTATGTATTTTTTATGTGCAGTTTCACTAGAATTTTATGACTATACAATCTGCATATTTCACTAGCATTGTATGATGAAACTGGTATTTGCAGTCATACACTATCCATCCATCCATCATCCAGTCCTACATTGACCCATGAGGAGCGAAGGAGCCCGGGGCTAGGCAGTTGGTCCCGACATTTAAGATGAGAGTGACCAGCCTCACTCATCCCTGAGTGGCATTACATGAGCAATCAACCCCAACCACCCCTTGGATATAAACCTTCACCGGCTCAATCCGATTGGAGTGCAATAATTACCCACTAAACAACCAGGCGGCAAAATTTGGTTATATGGTTACCAATTAGCGTAGTAAATGGTTTTCTGGTGCACAGGAAACCATTTGGCTTGTCACTCAGTGTAGAGTCACCCGCAGGCTGAAGGAAGTGGAAAGAATGAAGGAAAGACGGAAGAGGGGGTGTAAAGTCATCCGTAGGCAGAAGGACAAGAAAAGAATGAAGGAAAGAAAGACAGAATAGAATGGAAGGAAAGAAGGATGGAGAGGAAAGGGCAGACACCCGAGAGCAGCACTACATCGAGTGAGTGGATGGTGAGCACTTCACCTACCACAAACTGGCACTTAATTATCTGCATACTCGAACTAGAACTTTTTTTTCTTATCTTGTTCTAATGTGTATGCTATATTTCAAAGTTTTTACTGCGGTTTAGTGGTATGGATAAGTTACTTAAGATATTTCCCTATCTTATTGTGATTATGTTGTGTTTCCTAACTTTCGTTGGAAATTTGGTATCTGTGGACTGTATTTGCATTGTTTCTGATGTAGTCCCCAGGGTTTTCTCGTGTGTACTGTATCTGAATGTTTTCTTTTGCAGGTATGTTTTGTGATGCTTGTTTTGTAACTGCATACTTTTTGTTGCAGTCACTGGCATTTGGTGACCAATTTTAGCCACTAGGGATATTTGATTTTACTGTTTATTTGTAAAATTTCTGTAGCAGTCACCAATGCTTTTGATGTTTATGGTCTATTATCAAGTTTACTTTTGAAACCACTCTCATTTTTATGCGTCCTGTATCCGCAAGCTTTGTTGCAATCATTGCTGCCCCTTGATGAGTATTTTATGCTGTGTTTGCAAGATTTCTCTTGTAGTCACTATCTTTTTGTAATGTATTATTTGCATATAGATGCTTTCTATTGCAGTCACTAGCATCTGTGAAGTGTATGCTCTTTTTACAACATTTAACTTAGTCATTAGTAACATGATGTTTATGTTGTACTTGCAAGTTTCCTTTGCAGGCCTCACCGTGCCTCTATTTCATTACTTTTTTGTTATGAGTTTACTGTGTCGTGCCGTGGGATTAAATTAGTGATTTATATCTAGGAATGTGAGGAACAGTCTAGAAGTTGTGACATGTCTGTTTGATTTTCCCCCTATCTTACCTTAGGAATTAGTTCTCTTCATTATTGTAATCGTGTATTGTTTTCGTAAGTGCATTACTGCATGGGAAAGTGAGTTCTCTCCTAGGCTCTAAAATATTTTGTACTGTGCCAGTATAGAGTTGGAAAGCTATGTAATGGGACCGCCCTGCCTTCTCGGGCAGTCAGACAGTGAAAGTGAGTTAGTGATGGACAGGGAGTGAGTGAGTCAGGACAGAGGTTGCGTCAGAGAGAGAGAGGAGCTACAGCGTTTTGCTAGCGTACCTCAGCTTTTCATGGAAGGAATAACACCCTGAAGCATTAAGGGGCCTTTGATTAACATTCTGGCTTGTCAGCACGTCATGTTCGACGTGTCCACGAACCCTATGGTGCAAAAAATTAGTGTCAGGAGCAGGGATACCTCTTGAGAGGTGGAGACGTAGACAGTGCTGACAACACAGCAAAAAGGAACAAAAGAAACAGCAAAAAAAAAAAAAATACCAAGAATTAAATAAATATCAAGAAACACAGCAAGAAAAGAAATAAAAAAAGCACAGCTAGAGCCAATGAAAATACAAGAATAACCAAAAAAATATCAGGAACAAAAAGAAGACCAGGTATAACATCACTAAGACTAGAGGAACAGCTAAGTGGACAGAGATAGGAGTTTCACCAGCTACAAAAGGAATATGAAGAGAGATAGGCCCAGCTTGGAATCAAGTGTTTCAGGAGGATCGTGAGAAATGATGTGAGGAATGCAGGATGTAACCAAGAAACTGAAGCAACTACAAGAGGTGGTGTACAGTGAGGAGAATACGTGACCAGGTAACAAAAGCGAGGGAAGAGGTTTTCTGTATAGTGGAGGATAAAGTGAGAAATGAAATCCAGGAAATGAGTTACAGGGTCAAAGTCCCTGAAGAGTGTTTGGTTCAGAGTCTGCACCCAGCACTCCCCTTAGATGCCAATGACAGGTGTACAAAGAGTGGATAGTGAGATGCTGAATCCAAAGGCCCCTGTATATGTCCCTGTGAGTCACAGTAGTGTCGCTCAAGGCGGTATGCACACGCCAGTGAAGAAGAAGCCCCAGGATTTTGATGGCAAGATGTCTTGAGAGGCTTATCGTGCCCAATTTGAGCTCTTGAGCAGTCAGATTGGGTGGGATGACCGGCAGTGTGCGGTTCAGCTGGCCACCAGGCTTATGCATTCCGCTATTGAGGTCCTTGCGCACATGGATGAAGGAAATACGGGTGACTACAATAAACTAGAACAGGCCTTGGAGTAGAAGCATGGGGTGAAACACCGGGGGAAGGTCATCACACAACCTTGTCGCACGCGAACACCGATCGTGAACCATTCACTTAGATGCCCATTAATCCTTTCATATGCTTCACTGCCGTCATAAAAACTCTTGTCGGCACCAAACAGCTTACCATCTACACCGTACATGCGCGAAACTTTCCACAATCCTTCTCTCTGTCCACTTTGTCGTATGCGTTTTTTCGAGATCCATGAATACCATAAACACCTTATGGTCCTTCACACAAACCTTCTCTGCTATCTGTCTCTGCAGATATTTGATCCACACATCCTCATGCCATTCCTGAAGCCACCCTGTTCATCATTCACTAAGACTTTGATATGTCTCTTACATTCTCAATAATATTTCTTCATACACCTCTTCCCTACACACTTAAGAAACTTATGTCACGAGATAATTCTTGCACTCACTTCGTTCCGCCTTTATTTTTGCATACAGTGGTACAATCACAACATTTTTCCACCCTGTTGGCACAGTTTTCACTCATCCATGCCTTCTTATATATCTCCAAAAAGCACTTCTATTCCACTCTCTCCACTACACTTAATCATCTCTGCATACACCTCTATCAACCCCATTTGGGCTGCTTTCCCGTGTTTTTCAGCCAGCTTCACAGCACTCTTCACCCGTGCGAGTGTCACGTCTCCTGGCACTACATTCCTTCTCTCTGTACATCCCCAAAACCAATCATATGTTTACAGCCGCTCTGCTCTCTCTATTCTCATTCATCAGGCTTTCAAAGTATTCCTTGCATCTGGTCCTTACTTCATCCCAAAGGGTTAGTACTCTACCACCTACATCCTTCACACCATCACATTTCTTTCCATTTTCACTTTCACATTTCCACACTCTTTTCCAGAGTAGTTTGCATTCATTTTTCTTCTAGATCATCATTTACCTCCTACTTTTTCATCTTCACTAGCCTCCTGTTACGTGAATTCTTGCTTTCAGTATATTCAGTTCTTATTTCAACTGAACCCTGTCCTGTAACCTCTAGCCACTTTCTTCCTCCTTTTCTCCTCCACTGCTCTCTCTTTTTAACCTCATCATCCCACAGTGCCGTACCTTTCTTCTTTGTTGTTACTCTTGCCACATCACACACCGCTTTCGCTTTTCTAAGCAATCCCTATAGCATCCCACAGGCTGTCCAGATCCATTTCATTCCAATTCACTGATTCTAACTCCTCCCAATCTTTGGTCTTGTAATCATCTGCCATTTCTTTGATCCTCAATTTCTCAACTTTCAGTCATCCTCCCTGACTGCTCCTCTCTCTCTTGATCCACCTCACTCCTCTTCCAGCTTGATCTTGCATACCTCACAATCATATGGTTTGACAGACCTCCACATCTTCTCCTTTCACGGCCCTTGTACCAGCAACTATTCCCAGCATCGACCTTCTAACGAGCAAGTAATCAATCAGGCTTCTTTCAACACGATCCCCTGTTCCCTTTATACCATGTACAGTATATTAATGTGCATCTTTGTGTATGAAATACATAAGGTACAAATGCACAACCTCCTCCTCCTGACACATTAATCCTTCAGTCGCTTCCCATCATTATTTTCTCCCGGTACTCCATTACGACCCATTATATATATATATATATATATATATATATATATATATATATATATATATATATATATATATATATATATATATATATATATATATATATATATATATATATATATATATATATATATATATATATATATACAGTGGTAAAGTGTGCGTTCTCGTACACTGAAGAACGAAGGTTCGCGCCCCGCCAGAGTAATAAACTTTGGGAGCGTTCTTCTGGCCACGTACTGCTTGGCGGACAGCAGGGGTGCTGTGGTTGAACCAGTGTCGCATACTATAAAGTATGATTGCACCCAGTCGGCTTGTGTGGGCCGATTACACTTGGTTCACAGACTACACACACATTCCAAAGCCACTACAATTACACTTACAAGCACTTCTCACCCTGCATACAATCTCCACCAGACAGCCTAAGCCACTTGGTTGAGATACATTGGATCGTCCTCACTTCGGTAGGGATAGGCCGGTCCTGCAGTGGACACTCAAACGGCTGATGAAATATATATATATATATATATATATATATATATATATATATATATATATATATATATATATATATATATATATGTATATACAAAATCATAAATCTGTGAAAAGTAGAGATAGTTGAGACTGATTTAACTCAAAAGCTACCGTACCCTGACATGTCACCACAAAGGAGTAATTGTGTATGACATTGGCCTTCACAGCATGGCCAAGTACGATAATCCTCATTTGCTTCTCTCTGCCATTGTCGAATAAGTTTTTCTTTCTTATTTTCCTTTTTCTTCTTTTTTTCTTTTTGTTTCAGTAGGTAATGGTGTAATGATAAAGTATTTTTAGAAGTTCACGTTTGTCCATGATACAAACTGGCAACTATAGTCCTCTCACTTTAACTTTGCCTTGATTTTCATACTTTGGCAGCTTATTTCACGTAACCCAGTGACAAAAGTCAACACAATTGATCTACCTCCTCTTCTTAGCACTTCTTCATGGCTAGAATCATATTCTAGCGTTAATCTGTTGTTAAAACTTAGCATTCATAAAGAAGAGATGGCAATTTTTGTCGAAGTTAGAGTAACAGCAATAAATTCGATTAATTTTTAAGACTCTTCCCTCCTCTGTAAACCCAAACCTTAGACTCAGATGTAGCAGACGAGACAGCCTAAGAACAGTGAGACATTTATACTCTTTTACTCTAACTTGGCCTAAAATTGTCGTCTCTCCAACTTGAATGATGAGTAGCAACAATAGATTAGCACTAGAATATGATGCTAATCACGAAAAGTGCTATGGAGAAGAATTTGAGTCTCATACTCTTTATTTATTTGTTAATGCAAGGAAGAAGGAAACAAACAGAAGCCCGTAAGATTGTTCCCTCCAAGAAAAAAACAAAAACAAGGTAACAGCCTGTAATGTGGCCTAAGATTTCCATGTGTCCATCTTGCATGCTGACATGTAACAACAGATTAGCATTATAATATGATGCTATTCACGAAGAAGTGCCACTGAACTAAGCGATAACCTGGGCCAAGTTCTATCTATCTATTGCCAGACGCCTCAATCCCGTTTGGGGTGGTCACAAACAAATCGCCTCCAAGTCGCCCTGTCCCCCGCCATTTCACTGCCCTGCTCCCAACTCACACCCCTCTCTCATATACCTCTCCACCCCATTCCTTCATCTCATCCTCGACCTCCCCCTCCCTCTTTCCCCCTCCACCTCACTCACATACACTCTCTTCGTCAGTCTTTCACCCTCCATCCTTTTCACATGGCCAAACCACCTCAGTGTGTTCCTCATAACGCTTCCTATCACATCCACATCACAACGCTTCTTTATATCCTCATTCGTCAGCCTGTCTCTCCATGTGACTCCACAGGCTCCTCTTAAATAATTCATTTCCACTGCTCTCACTCTTGACTTGTGTCCTTCCAACAACGTCCAAGCTTCACTTCCATACGTTAGAGTTGGTATCACAATACTGTCATGTAGTAATTTTTTCACTTCTATGCTCACTTCCCTGTTTCTTATCACTGCTTTCAAAGAACCACCAACCTTTCTTCCCTGCTGTACTCTTTCACGCACTTCACCGTCCAAACCTCCATCCTTACTCATCACACTACCCAAGTACCTAAACGTACTCACATTTTCCAATTCCTCACCATCCAACCTCGCTGCACATTCACTGACTTCACCTCTCTCAAAGACCATCACTTTACTCTTCCCTACATTGCACTTTTAGATTCCGTTTCTTCACTCTCCCAAACTCATTTACCAGGACACCTTGCAGCTCTATCGTCCTTCACTCAACAACACAGTATCACCTGCAAACAACAGTGCAGGGATTGCCTTACATCCATAACTCTCCTCTCTCCCCCTCACGCCATTGTCTTGGCAAAGGACCTGTGACCAGTGACCTGGCTAGAAAAGATATTCAGGGCCAGAGTGATTCCCCAATCGCTGACCATGTGGAGGACACTGTTTCAATAGCATTAGAAGAAGAAACAGCCAGAAATAATGATCAGGTAATGTGGCAAAAAGGTCAGGTATGGTGATTAGTTAGTGAGTGAAACAATGCTTATAATACTCCATATATTACTGCTTAACACTTTCCACATATCCTTGCCTATCCACCCTGTCATATGCTTTCGTACCAAATCCATGAAAGCCGCATACAACTTTTTACCCTTCTCTAGAACTTTTCCACTAAAGATCTAAGAATGAATATCTGATCTACACTACCTCTTCCCTTCCTAAAGCCTCAGGTGAGCGATTTCTTCTCCAACTAATTTCTCGATGTTCTTTCTCTAACTCTGTCAATAAGTAACCTACCATACACTTTTCCTATTATACTAAGAAACAAATGCTGAGTACCACACACTTCTTTTTCTCGGGACTGGGGATTTCCTTTGTACATGGGAATAATTCTACCTGACTTCCAATCCTCCGGGACTCTACCTTCCTCCCAGGCCAATCTGCACATCTTCCACATCCATTCTACTACTATCTCTCCCCCATGCTTCAGCATTTCACCACACTCTATCAATTCCTGGGGATTTAACTTTCTTTATTGCTTCCACAACTTCTGTTATGAGTCCATATTATAATTATCATCTGCAAACAGACAGATACAGATAGATAAATAGACAGATAGACAGCTCTATGCGAGCCTGGGAATGGGAAATGATCTTGCAAGTTACCCCACTGAGGAAAAGCTGACGACATGACTAGGAAGTAGGAGTCAGGAGATGATGCAGTTAGTTGGTCAGCGATACACCAGGTGAACACACATACACACATACTCACACACAGGATTCTAGAACTTTCCAACCACAGGGAACACACGTGATACGTCTCCTGTTTCACCAGAATTTAGGAAAGAGAGCTCAGAAGGAGAGAGGCCATAGAAGCAGCAGGGTGTAGGGAGGAAGGCTTAGCAACTTGGAAGAGAGAGAGAGAGAGAGAGAGAGAGAGAGAGATAGGGAGATAGCTAGCGGGACTCTACTTTATACTTCTGTTCTGTGTGAGAGACTTGTTAATATTTCCAAGACAAATAAAAATAGTCCCATACTATTCTTTTTACCTCTCCTGTCATTGAATGACAAATGGGAAAGAAGATTATCTGACTTCCAAGCTCCGGGACTCTATAACAACCGCTCGTCCACATCCAGTCTAATATATATAACTTCTCCCCATTCTTACAAGTAACTACAAAGTCTGATTTAAGACACTTCTATCCTACTGATTTCCCCCTATGTTCTCACCTCCCTCCTTCTCCCAGCCATTCCCCAGCCACTTATACTCGCATCACTTCCATCCTCTATGCTCAACAATTCCTTAAAGTGTTCTCTCCATCTGCTCACTTTCTCTCCCTTCTCCACTGGTAATCTACCATTTTTATCTTTCACTCCCCTGCTAACTTCACTTCCACCCTGACTTACTCTTTTCACCTCTTTCCAGAACATTTTCATACAGTCCCTCCACTTTACACTCAAATTCCTTCCAAATTCCTCATCCACTCTCTTCTTACTCTCTCTTACTAATCTTTTCACCTCTCTCTTTCTTTCTACATATAACTCTCTCTTCCACCTTTCAACTTCTCCCACGTCCCTATTTCTCATCCATTCATTGTATGTTTTCTTCTTTTGTGCCACAGCCCATTTCACCTCTTCAGTCCACCACGCTGTTCCTTGCACCCCCCTCTGTCTTCTCTTCCTTCCACGCACCACATCACATGCTGCACATATTTCTTCTGTAAATATCCTACCCACACCTTCCACGTCTCCCATCTGCTCCACTTCATATTTGCCCAATCGTTCCTCCACTTCTCTCTTATACTCTGCCTTTTTCTCATCCTCTTGTATCCTTTCCACTCTCCTTGCAACTACTCTTTCCTCTCGTCTTTCCCTTCTTCTATTCCTCCATCTTACTTGAATCCTAATTCTGGCCACCACCAAGTAATGGTCAGAAAGTCCACTCCCCCAGCCTCTATAAGCTCTTGCATCCATTACACATCTTCACATCCTTTTACCCACACACACATAATCAATCATTGCCTTCCTTTCATTCAGTTCACCACCCACCCTTCTCATCACTTGCCATGTATACCTGTGGATCATTTTATGCCTGAAGAGGGTATTGGCTATCACCAACCCCCTCCCAGCACAAATGTCCACTAACACACTCCCATTCTCATCTATCTCAGCAGGCACACCCCACTCACAAACTATTCCATCCACCTTCACATTCCCAACTTTACCATTCATATCACCGATCAAAAACACTCTCTCATTCCTTCCAAACTTTTCCATGCACACATCTACATTTGTCCAGAACTCTTCTCTCACTCTTCTAGCACGATCTTGCGTTGGCGCATACACACACACAATCGCCCATATTTGTATTCCAACTTTCAACTTTACCCACACAATCCTTGACCCAATTGATCCATACTGTCTTATGCTCTTCTTCCATCTTTTACTCACAACTATACATACTCCTTCCTTTGCCCTCTCATTCTCACCTACTCCTGCACATATACCCCATCCATACTCCCATTCTCTCACACTTTCTCCTCTCCATTTTGTTTCAGTTATTCCACATACATCCACTTTCGCACCCTCAGGCACCTGGACAATCTCTCTCTCTTTCACCTCATCATTCGCTCCTCTTACATTCCATGTACCCATCACCAAGTCCTTTGTTCGGTCCTGGGCCGTCATCGTTTGGTCAGTCCTTGTCCGAGGCTTCTTGTTTGTTTTTTAGTTAGTTATTTTCCAGGGAGGGGCACTAACCCTCCGCCAACCCTTTTAGTCGCCTTTTACGACAGGCAGGGATACTGGGGAGTATTCTTGAAAACCCCCCCTACCCCCAGGGGGCCAAGTTAACATCAATTAACTTTGGTAGTTGTACCAGTCCATAACGATTTCGAATTTTTGGAGTTATATTTCCTGCCACTTCAGACGATTATCTTCAGTCTTGGAGTTACTTTTAGATTTGGAGGGGTTAAATGCTGCCTTCAGTTACCTACGCTGCTATGCTGCAGAAGAACGTCTTCTTATGGCGACACCGATGTACCTGAGCGGCTTCTCTGCCAAGATTTACAACGTCCCTCGAGTCCCCCTTAATTGCCGAAAAGGGGGATGCGAACTGCAGGAAGAGGGAAGCTTCGACCTGAAATCCACTGGGTTCACTTTTTAGAACCTGGGACTATAACGAAAACAACAGCTACTACCACTACTTCTACTGCTACTACTACCACCATCACCACTACTACTACTAATACTACCATCATCACTTCTACTACGACTACTACTACAGGTACTACTATAATTACCACCACCATCACAACTACTACTACTACTACTACTATTACTACTTCTACTTCTTCTACTGCTACTTACTCAGCTCTTAGTAACTTCTTTGTGTGTGTACGTTTTTATTTGGTGAACGTTTTTATTTTTAATTTAAAACTTTCCACATCCCCGTGGGAAGTTTTCTTGTTTTTTGTCAAATATTATTATTATTATTATTATTATTATTTATTATTATTACTCCTCCTCCTCCTCCTCCTACTACTACTACTACTATTACAGTATTATTACTTATTATAATTATAATAATAATAATAATTATCATTATTATTATTATTACACTGGTTTACAAAAAAAAAAAATCTGAGGCAAGCATGTGAATAGGTGTTTTGGACTAATTTTGATATGCTTAATTCAAATTTCTAAACAGTTTTGCTCCATCACCTCTATTTTTTTTTGCTTTCACATATACCCTTTTTTATTAAAATGCATATATTTATAATATAATGAGTTTATTTCATATATTAAAATGGCATATTACAGAACGAAACAAAACAGACACAGAACACTGACAGAACTAAATATTACCATTACTTGGATATAAGCATATATACACACCATAGTACTACAGCAGTCAGAAGTGAGTTTTTTTGGACGATCTGGTGTACTTTGCTTCAGGGATGTCGCACAGGAGCATCCAGCAGAAGTCCCCTATCATGCTGGGGTTCCACTTGCCTTGGTAGTTGCCCTTCATCTTAGTAATATCTTGGTGGACCCTTTCCCCATGTTCGTCACTTACTGCTCCGAGGTTCTGGGGGAAGAAGTTGAGGTGGGAGTGGAGAAAGTGAATCTTGAGAGACATTCGGCACCCCATATCCTGATAAGCCTGCAACAACTTCTCGACACGCCCTTGGTAATCTAGTGCCTGTGTATTACCAAGGAAGCCATGGCAGACTACCTTAAATGATTCCCATGCTCTCAGTTCCTTCAAGGTGAGCTTCCCCTCAAATACCTCATCCTTCAGCACCTCCCGGATCTTAGGTCCGATGAAGATGCCCTCCTTGAGCCTAGCAGCACTGAGATCTGGGAACAGAGTGCACAGATGTTGGAATGCAGCATCATCCTTGTCCATGGCCTTCTTGAAATTCATCATAAGGCCAAGCTTTATATGAAGAGGGGGAAGAAGCATCTTGTTTATGTCCACCAGAGGATTTTCTTGGGCACTGTGTTTCCCACGCACGAAAGTGCTCCTAGACCCCCAGTCCTTCTGCGTGTAGTGCTTGACATGTTTGAGCTTCTTGTGGCGCACGTTTTAAACCAGGTTCCAAGAAAATAGGACGATAAATGGATTTTTGACGAATATTTTGGGTCTAGGCCTATATGTATACAAGTACATACATGTATACATGTATATCTCGAAAACTAGAGGTGATGAGTGAAAACGGATTTCGAATCTGAAATCAGCACCCCAATATTAGGTTAGAACACCTAATTTCATGCTTGCCTCAAATTTTTTGTAAACCAGTGTTATTATTATTATTATTATTATTATTATTATTACTTATTTAAAAATTGCGATGTTTCAAAAGCTATTTGGCCTATAGCTTTCAAACTTGGTCAGCTTCTCTTGGCCAAAGATGGTGGCAATCCATCAACCAAATATGGTGGCAATCCTCAGGTAGACCTGGGTCTGACAGACCTGGGCAATTTTTACAATGGTGTGTTTCAGTAACTTATAGATGCCTGGGATCCCAGTCCTTCTCAGTAGCATCCTAACTTTTTGAGCCCAAGCAGGGTGTAGGGGGGTTACTTTCGTGTCTCTCTGTGTTTTTGCAAATATCACTGAGAATTGCATGTCGGGTCTGTGAGACCCAGGTGTACCTGAGGAGGTGGGAGAGTTGTTCACTATGAATTTGCAAGTTGTTTTTATGTTGTGTGGGATCCACTATGACCATAATGAAGGTCCTCCATTCCTCAAGTTGTGATACAAGTGCTACGCTCATAGTGTTCGTTGTTTTCATGTTTGTCAACTGAGAAAGAAAAAAAATTTTTTGGTCTGGCATTTTTTTTTTTTTCAAATTTAAAATATGTGGATTTCAGTGAATAAAAACTTATTCGCATAATTTTGCAACTGATAAGACCTAATACACTGTAGGATATTCTGGAATTCATTATATAAAACATGTGTGACACTATAGCCTTTTTTTTAAAGCTGGGTCTGAAAGACCCAGATGTACCTAAGTTGTAAGCAAAAGTGTAGGTGTACCTGAGGAGGGTTAAGCTACGAAGCTGAATTTTACTACAATATAGCCTTAAGGCTGACACGGTGCAAAAAAGAGTATGGTTCCAATCGGTTGATTATTCTCTGAGATGGCCTGGGGTTAAAAATTAGGGCTTTTCCGGATATTCCGAATGTCACCTAATTTTCCATGAAGGATTAAAGCTGGAACAACCAAACTTGGTGAACTTATAGACTGTGATGACCTAAGGTGACATGCACAATATCAGTGACCTTGACCTCAAGGTCCCTTTATAGCTCAGCTCTGGGAAGTTTTTCTTTATCAAAATTGTCCTTGGACAGTTTTACGGTATTCTAGTATTATAATTATTTTTGCTGTATTTTTACATTCATGCTATATTATTCTTATTATTTTGTTAGTTTTTAATCGCAATTATTTTCTTATTAAACTCCGTCAGTTTTATGAGTGGGCGAGCAACAGTTGCACGAAACATACCGACTGTAGGATGTTTTACTCACTCATCCTGTATACTGGATTTTTACTATCAGGCCCATGCACAGTTTTAATCAATATAGTGTGAATCAGTATAACGCAGACTGAAGGTCGACTGATTGTCAGTGCCCGCCACCCAGCTGCAGAGGTTCGCTCGTTCGTTTAAAGATTTCCTGCACCTATAGTGCAGGCCGGGCCATACATTAACCCGGTCAGTGGGGTATGGGCTGATTAAAAAAAATAGTAAGGGGGAAGACAGGGCCTGGGGATTGCCCAGCACACACGCCCTGTCTCCTGGCTGGCTTTGTGGGCTGCAGAGGTAGTCATACAGGTAATAACTCTTTACTAATGAACAGTAGTGCACTAAACCAAAGTCCAATACTGTGCCTTATGCGACTTTTACTAAATACACACATGCATGCATGCATGTTAATAAATTTTTCACCATGTATATAATTTAACATTTTTAACAACTAGAATTACAAGACACTTTTAATTATTTATTTATTCAGTCTAACATTCTCTTCTTAAGAGAGGGAGAACACACTATATATAAATGCCTTCTGGCACCTTAACCCCTAATACGCGGCCAATGGACAGCCGACCCCCCCAGGTGGCGGCGTTCGCGGTCTGAGTACCTGTAGGAAAATATTAGCCAAAAATCAGAGATTAACCCTAGAACATTATACTTGGTATGGCAGATAGTACTTACATTCAGCTTTCTCCAGAGACAGGTGTTGAGCCTTCGTGGACTACCCAAGGACTTGTGGAGACTTGCAAAGTTGGGTAACCAAATCTTCACTTTCACACCTCCAGCAACCCGGTTTCCCCTCTACCACAGCCTCATTCTGTCACAGTAAACTTTATACTACAACGTACAGGTAGTTTGGAATCCGTATTTGTACAATAAGCACTGAAAATAAGGCTAAAATCAACGAGCGTACAACCGACATGCAGCGGCGGTCTTCCCATCACTCAACAAACATTTCCATTTTCAGAGCTAAAAACATGTATACTACATTATTTTCAATCATATTACTTCCCAAAAGATCACCGTAGCGTGCTTTTTATTCTGCCTTACGCCCGTCACTTTATTCTCGTTCCTGTCGGCCGCTTGCACTGACTCGGAAGAGCTAGAACTCGCCATAATGTCACTTTGAAAGCCTGCGGTAAACTGACGCTAAACAGGGGCAAACCGTGCGAAAAAAAGCTAGTGTTACAACTGAAAC